>NC_092243.1:207500-320000 GCF_036320965.1 Panulirus ornatus
AGAGAATGAGTGAGGAAAGATTGACGAAGAGGATATATGTGTCGGAGGTGGAGGGAACGAGAAGTGGGAGACCAAATTGGAGGTGGAAAGATGGAGTGAAAAAGATTTTGAGTGATCGGGGCCTGAACATGCAGGAGGGTGAAAGGCGGGCAAGGAATAGAGTGAATTGGATCGATGTGGTATACCGGGGTCGACGTGCTGTCAATGGATTGAATCAGGGCATGTGAAGCGTCTGTTGTAAACCATGGGAAGTTCTGTGGGGCCTGGATGTGGAAAGGGAGCTGTTGTTTCGGGCATTATTACATGACAGTTAGAGACTGAGTGTGAACGAATGGGGCCTTTGTCTTTTCCTAGCGCTACCTCGCACACATGAGGGGGGAGGGGGATGTTATTCCATGTGTGGCAAGGTGGCGATGGGAATGAATAAAGGCAGACAGTAGGAATTATGTACATGTGTATATATGTATATGTCTGTGTGTGTATATATATATGTGTACATTGAGATGTATAGGTATGTATATTTGCGTGTGTGAACGTGTATGTATATACATGTGTATGGGGGTGGGTTGGGCCATTTCTTTCGTCTGTTTCCTTGCGCTACCTCGCAAACGCGGGAGACAGCGACAAAGCAAAATAAAATATAATATATATATATATATATATATATATATATATATAAATATATATATATATATATATATATATATATATGAAGGTGAAATCGCACTTGTAGGAGTTCATACAATAATATTTTACATGTAATTTTTCTATACATGTGGCACGACATGTTTCGTGGAGACAATCCACCTCATCAGTTGCCAGTATTTAACAAAAATTTTTAAATCCCAACATGACACTTGATTCCCGCCGTCCAACACCAGTCAAGTGTGATGTTGGCATTTGAATAACTGTAAAGTACTGATACCTGATGCGGTGGATTGTCTCCACGAAACATGTGCCACATGCATAGAAAAATTACATGTTAAATAGAATTGTATGAACTACTGAAGTGCGATTTCACCTTAATGCTATCATCACGGACAAGTGTGATAATCATATTTATCTATTCTCTCTCTCTCTCTCTCTCTCTCTCTCTCTCTCTCTCTCTCTCTCTCTCTCTCTCTATCTATATATATATATATATATATATATATATATATATATATATATATATATATATATATATAGGTAGAGAGAGAGAGAGAGAGAGAGAGAGAGAGAGAGAGAGAGAGAGAGAGAGATGCGCGAAACCATGGCTCTTGACTGTTGGATTGTGAGCAGAAATCTAAATCTTTTTCATTGTATCTTGACACAGACGGATATACGCATATTGAACGTTTTCATACAACTGAAATATCCTGACTTGAATGCCATTTCCCCGGAAACTGATTTCTTCATCTTGTGTAATCCCGGCAGCTTTGAGAATATAACTGAACAGTTATGAGAATGCATACAAGATTTGGCTTTTAGCTGCTTTAGTATTTTGGATCTTGAAAAGTTCAGCCCTATATTTCTTTTTGAGGTTGAAAACAGGACAGATATGATTTACTGCATTCCAGTAGATTTGCTAGATATATTAAGATTATTAACGTTGGTGACCACAACTCATTAGGTTAGGCCTAGCATGGTCCTTACATCACGTGACCGCTGGTATTACGTCAGCCCTAGTGTCTTGGCTGGCTAGAACGAATTGGCCCATACTGGTCGATGCCACAGCGTTGCCTTCAGTGCTTCATTATAGAAAAGGATTTTAGTGGGCTGGGTCAAGAGGTTACAGTCTTGAAAAGGCCTTTTGATCATATGAAACACTCGCCTGGCGTGTAAAGTGACCATTAAGACGACACGATAGCATGCAAGCAAATGAGACCTGACGTAGCAAGCATTATCACACTCCTCACAACATATGATAGTTGCGGATTAATCTCTAGAAAACGTGAGGACATTCGTTTAGCGTAAGGAGGATGAGAATGGAATGTACGACAAATGAATGAAAAATAGCTTTGTGAAAAGAAAGAGGGATGAATGGAGAAAACATGAGGGTGCATTAGGAAGAGTAAAGGATGGGAATGAAGTTCATTAGAACAGGAGGTGTGAGTTAGATGGACTGAGGGAAAAGACTGGGTAGTGGATGGTTGGGCGAGGAGGACTGAAGCACCAGGTGCGGCTGGATGGGAACTGTGCATTGCTTCCATTAATTCCATACTGCTGTAAGGGATCATATCCAGGTTCCATCGTTGTAGGTTGCCTCACCAGGTTCCATTATAGATCGGGATCATCAGCAGGCAGCACCACTGGTAGGTAAGGTCAGTTGTAGGTGTCAGAACTTAGTCGACGTCATCACCAGGTATCGCCAGTACTGCTTGGTCACCAGTAGTGGTCATCTTTCATGGTTACCAGTAACGCTAGTCTTAATGGTCATTACTAGGTGACACTACTTATTCCTCGTTTACATTATCTCCAGTTAAAGCTGTCTGTAGGGATCATCAAGTGTCATCAGATTTGTGGACGATTACTAGGAGGCGCGATCCTGCTTATATAACGTAGCACATCTTGTAGAACGATAGGAGAACGTTCTTTGCTGTTCACAACACCGTAATATCATCTTCATTCGTTGCAAAAAAATTCTAATGGCAAGACAGGTCAGTTACTGCCTGGTGTACCAAAATTGAAAAAAGGAATAATTCTTCCTTCGTGACCCAGTTCCAAAATAGATAAATATATGTATTTATTGATATCAGTCCACGGGGAAAATGAAACACAATAACTTCCCAAGTGCACTTTCGTGTAATAATCACATCATCAGGGGAGATACAAGATAGAAATATAATCCAGCTGATATACGACGAAGAGACGTACCTAGGACGCCATTTGGTAAACAGGTGATATTCCAAGACAGACAACGAGCGTATCATAAACTTATTATGTGGAGAAGAAGGGGAATTGTTTACAGATTTTATCAACAATAAAGCTCTCGAATTTGTATAGGCGTTCACTAATATTAAGGTTATAATTATTTGTGTATTTAATGATATAAGATTCAGTGATATTTATCGTGGTACTGGAGTTAAGAGTTAATAACTGAGATGGCATTACTCCAGTAAATACAATGATCATAGATTTTAATGTGATTAAACAAGGTATTTGATTCTTGTCCGTCTTTATAAGTTTGTATATATATATATATATATATATATATATATATATATATATATATATATATATATATATATATATATATATATGATATATGTGATAGAATGTAAGAAAGTAAATTCTCGATTAATATGGGTAAAACTGAAAGTTGATGGAGAGAGATGGGTGATTATTGGTGCATATGCACCTGGGCATGAGAAGAAAGATCATGAGAGGCAAGTGTTTTGGGAGCAGCTGAATGAGTGTGTTAGTGGTTTTGATGCACGAGACCGGGTTATAGTGATGGGTGATTTGAATGCAAAGGTGAGTAATGTGGCAGTTGAGGTAATAATTGGTATACATGGGGTGTTCAGTGTTGTAAATGGAAATGGTGAAGAGCTTGTAGATTTATGTGCTGAAAAAGGACTGGTGATTGGGAATACCTGGTTTAAAAAGCGAGATATACATAAGTATACGTATGTAAGTAGGAGAGATGGCCAGAAAGCGTTATTGGATTACGTGTTGATTGACAGGCGCGCGAAAGAGAGACTTTTGGATGTTAATGTGCTGAGAGGTGCAACTGGAGGGATGTCTGATCATTATCTTGTGGAGGCTAAGGTGAAGATTTGTATGGGTTTTCAGAAAAGAAGAGTGAATGTTGGGGTGAAGAGGGTGGTGAGAGTAAGTGAGCTTGGGAAGGAGACTTGTGTGAGGAAGTACCAGGAGAGACTGAGTACAGAATGGAAAAAGGTGAGAACAATGGAAGTAAGGGGAGTGGGGGAGGAATGGGATGCATTTAGGGAATCAGTGATGGAGTGCGCAAAAGACGCTTGTGGCATGAGAAGAGTGGGAGGTGGGTTGATTAGAAAGGGTAGTGAGTGGTGGGATGAAGAAGTAAGATTATTAGTGAAAGAGAAGAGAGAGGCATTTGGACGATTTTTGCAGGGAAAAAATGCAATTGAGTGGGAGATGTATAAAAGAAAGAGACAGGAGGTCAAGAGAAAGGTGCAAGAGGTGAAAAAGAGGGCAAATGAGAGTTGGGGTGAGAGAGTATCAGTAAATTTTAGGGAGAATAAAAAGATGTTCTGGAAGGAGGTAAATAAAGTGCGTAAGACAAGGGAGCAAATGGGAACTTCAGTGAAGGGCGCAAATGGGGAGGTGATAACAAGTAGTGGTGATGTGAGAAGGAGATGGAGTGAGTAATTTGAAGGTTTGTTGAATGTGTTTGATGATAGAGTGGCAGATATAGGGTGTTTTGGTCGAGGTGGTGTGCAAAGTGAGAGGGTTAGGGAAAATGATCTGGTAAACAGAGAAGAGGTAGTAAAAGCTTTACGGAAGATGAAAGCTGGCAAGGCAGCAGGTTTGGATGGTATTGCAGCGGAATTTATTAAAAAAGGGGGTGACTGTATTATTGACTGGTTGGTAAGGTGATTTAATGTATGTATGATTCATGGTGAGGTGCCTGAGGATTGGCGGAATGCGTGCATAGTGCCATTGTACAAAGGCAAAGGGGATAAGAGTGAGTGCTCAAATTACAGAGGTATAAGTTTGTTGAGTATTCCTGTTAAATTATATGGGAGGGTATTGATTGAGAGGGTGAAGGCATGTACAGAGCATCAGATTGGGGAAGAGCAGTGTGGTTTCAGAAGTGACAGAGGATGTGTGGATCAGGTGTTTGCTTTGAAGAATGTATGTGAGAAATACTTAGAAAAGCAAATGGATTTGTATGTAGCATTTATGGATCTGGAGAAGGCATATGATAGAGTTGATAGAGATGCTTTGTGGAAGGTATTAAGAATATATGGTGTGGGAGACAAGTTGTTAGAAGCAGTGAAAAGTTTTTATCGAGGATGTAAGGCATGTGTACGTGTAGGAAGAGAGGAAAGTGATTGGTTCTCAGTGAATGTAGGTTTGCGGCACGGGGTGTGTGATGTCTCCATAGTTGTTTAATTTGTTTGTGGATGGGGTTGTTAGGGAGGTGAATGCAAGAGTTTTGGAAAGAGGGGCAAGTATGCAGTCTGTTGGGGATGAGAGAGCTTGGGAAGTGAGTCAGTTGTTGTTCGCTGATGATACAGCGCTGGTGGCTGATTCATGTGAGAAACTGCAGAAGCTGGTGACTGAGTTTGGTAAAGTGTGTGAAAGAAGAAAGTTAGAGTGAATGTGAATAAGAGCAAGGTTATTAGGTACAGTAGGGTTGAGGGTCAAGTAAATTAGGAGGTAAGTTTGAATGGAGAAAAACTGGAGGAAGTAAAGTGTTTTAGATATCTGGGAGTGGATCTGGCAGTGGATGGAACCATGGAAGCGGAAGTGAATCATAGGGTGGGGGAGGGGCGAAAATCCTTGGAGCCTTGAAGAATGTTTGGAAGTCGAGAACTTTATCTCGGAAAGCAAAAATGGCTATGTTTGAAGGAATAGTGGTTTCAACAATGTTGTATGGTTACGAGGCGTGGGCTATGGATAGAGTTGTGCGCAGGAGGGTGGATGTGCTGGAAATGAGATGTTTGAGGACAATATGTGGTGTGAGGTGGTTTGATCGAGTAAGTAACGTAAGGGTAAGAGAGATGTGTGGAAATTAAAAGAGCGTGGTTGAGAGAGCAGAAGAGGGTGTTTTGAAATGGTTTGGACACATGGAGAGAATGAGTGAGGAAAGATTGACGAAGAGGATATATGTGTCGGAGGTGGAGGGAACGAGAAGTGGGAGACCAAATTGGAGGTGGAAAGATGGAGTGAAAAAGATTTTGAGTGATCGGGGCCTGAACATGCAGGAGGGTGAAAGGCGGGCAAGGAATAGAGTGAATTGGATCGATGTGGTATACCGGGGTCGACGTGCTGTCAATGGATTGAATCAGGGCATGTGAAGCGTCTGTTGTAAACCATGGGAAGTTCTGTGGGGCCTGGATGTGGAAAGGGAGCTGTTGTTTCGGGCATTATTACATGACAGTTAGAGACTGAGTGTGAACGAATGGGGCCTTTGTCTTTTCCTAGCGCTACCTCGCACACATGAGGGGGGAGGGGGATGTTATTCCATGTGTGGCAAGGTGGCGATGGGAATGAATAAAGGCAGACAGTAGGAATTATGTACATGTGTATATATGTATATGTCTGTGTGTGTATATATATATGTGTACATTGAGATGTATAGGTATGTATATTTGCGTGTGTGAACGTGTATGTATATACATGTGTATGGGGGTGGGTTGGGCCATTTCTTTCGTCTGTTTCCTTGCGCTACCTCGCAAACGCGGGAGACAGCGACAAAGCAAAATAAAATATAACATATATATATATATATATATATATATATATATATATATATATATGAAGGTGAAATCGCACTTGTAGGAGTTCATACAATAATATTTTACATGTAATTTTTCTATACATGTGGCACGACATGTTTCGTGGAGACAATCCACCTCATCAGTTGCCAGTACTTAACAAAAATTTTTAAATCCCAACATGACACTTGATTCCCGCCGTCCAACACCAGTCAAGTGTGATGTTGGCATTTGAATAACTGTTAAGTACTGATACCTGATGCGGTGGATTGTCTCCACGAAACATGTGCCACATGCATAGAAAAATTACATGTTAAATAGAATTGTATGAACTACTGAAGTGCGATTTCACCTTAATGCTATCATCACGGACAAGTGTGATAATCATATTTATATATTCTCTCTCTCTCTCTCTCTCTCTCTCTCTCTCTCTCTCTCTCTCTCTCTCTCTCTCTCTATCTATCTATATATATATATATATATATATATATATATATATATATATATATATATATATATATATAGGTAGAGAGAGAGAGAGAGAGAGAGAGAGAGAGAGATGCGCGAAACCATGGCTCTTGACTGTTGGATTGTGAGCAGAAATCTAAATCTTTTTCATTGTATCTTGACACAGACGGATATACGCATATTGAACGTTTTCATACAACTGAAATATCCTGACTTGAATGCCATTTCCCCGGAAACTGATTTCTTCATCTTGTGTAATCCCGGCAGCTTTGAGAATATAACTGAACAGTTATGAGAATGCATACAAGATTTGGCTTTTAGCTGCTTTAGTATTTTGGATCTTGAAAAGTTCAGCCCTATATTTCTTTTTGAGGTTGAAAACAGGACAGATATGATTTACTGCATTCCAGTAGATTTGCTAGATATATTAAGATTATTAACGTTGGTGACCACAACTCATTAGGTTAGGCCTAGCATGGTCCTTTCATCACGTGACCGCTGGTATTACGTCAGCCCTAGTGTCTTGGCTGGCTAGAACGAATTGGCCCATACTGGTCGATGCCACAGCGTTGCCTTCAGTGCTTCATTATAGAAAAGGATTTTAGTGGGCTGGGTCAAGAGGTTACAGTCTTGAAAAGGCCTTTTGATCATATGAAACACTCGCCTGGCGTGTAAAGTGACCATTAAGACGACACGATAGCATGCAAGCAAATGAGACCTGACGTAGCAAGCATTATCACACTCCTCACAACATATGATAGTTGCGGATTAATCTCTAGAAAACGTGAGGACATTCGTTTAGCGTAAGGAGGATGAGAATGGAATGTACGACAAATGAATGAAAAATAGCTTTGTGAAAAGAAAGAGGGATGAATGGAGAAAACATGAGGGTGCATTAGGAAGAGTAAAGGATGGGAATGAAGTTCATTAGAACAGGAGGTGTGAGTTTGATGGACTGAGGGAAAAGACTGGGTAGTGGATGGTTGGGCGAGGAGGACTGAAGCACCAGGTGCGGCTGGATGGGAACTGTGCATTGCTTCCATTAATTCCATACTGCTGTAAGGGATCATATCCAGGTTCCATCGTTGTAGGTTGCCTCACCAGGTTCCATTATAGATCGGGATCATCAGCAGGCAGCACCACTGGTAGGTAAGGTCAGTTGTAGGTGTCAGAACTTAGTCGACGTCATCACCAGGTATCGCCAGTACTGCTTGGTCACCAGTAGTGGTCATCTTTCATGGTTACCAGTAACGCTAGTCTTAATGGTCATTACTAGGTGACACTACTTATTCCTCGTTTACATTATCTCCAGTTAAAGCTGTCTGTAGGGATCATCAAGTGTCATCAGATTTGTGGACGATTACTAGGAGGCGCGATCGTTACTAAGCCGTTCCTGCTTATATAACGTAGCACATCTTGTAGAACGATAGGAGAACGTTCTTTGCTGTTCACAACACCGTAATATCATCTTCATTCGTTGCAAAAAAATTCTAATGGCAAGACAGGTCAGTTACTGCCTGGTGTACCAAAATTGAAAAAAGGAATAATTCTTCCTTCGTGACCCAGTTCCAAAATAGATAAATATATGTATTTATTGATATCAGTCCACGGGGAAAATGAAACACAATAACTTCCCAAGTGCACTTTCGTGTAATAATCATATCATCAGGGGAGATACAAGATAGAAATATAATCCAGCTGATATACGACGAAGAGACGTACCTAGGACGCCATTTGGTAAACAGGTGATATTCCAAGACAGACAACGAGCGTATCATAAACTTATTATGTGGAGAAGAAGGGGAATTGTTTACAGATTTTATCAACAATAAAGCTCTCGAATTTGTATAGGCGTTCACTAATATTAAGGTTATAATTATTTGTGTATTTAATGATATAAGATTCAGTGATATTTATCGTGGTACTGGAGTTAAGAGTTAATAACTGAGATGGCATTACTCCAGTAAATACAATGATCATAGATTTTAATGTGATTAAACAAGGTATTTGATTCTTGTCCGTCTTTATAAGTTTGTATATATATATATATATATATATATATATATATATATATATATATGATATATGTGATAGAATGTAAGAAAGTAAATTCTCGATTAATATGGGTAAAACTGAAAGTTGATGGAGAGAGATGGGTGATTATTGGTGCATATGCACCTGGGCATGAGAAGAAAGATCATGAGAGGCAAGTGTTTTGGGAGCAGCTGAATGAGTGTGTTAGTGGTTTTGATGCACGAGACCGGGTTATAGTGATGGGTGATTTGAATGCAAAGGTGAGTAATGTGGCAGTTGAGGTAATAATTGGTATACATGGGGTGTTCAGTGTTGTAAATGGAAATGGTGAAGAGCTTGTAGATTTATGTGCTGAAAAAGGACTGGTGATTGGGAATACCTGGTTTAAAAAGCGAGATATACATAAGGATACGTATGTAAGTAGGAGAGATGGCCAGAAAGCGTTATTGGATTACGTGTTAATTGACAGGCGCGCGAAAGAGAGACTTTTGGATGTTAATGTGCTGAGAGGTGCAACTGGAGGGATGTCTGATCATTATCTTGTGGAGGCTAAGGTGAAGATTTGTATGGGTTTTCAGAAAAGAAGAGTGAATGTTGGGGTGAAGAGGGTGGTGAGAGTAAGTGAGCTTGGGAAGGAGACTTGTGTGAGGAAGTACCAGGAGAGACTGAGTACAGAATGGAAAAAGGTGAGAACAATGGAAGTAAGGGGAGTGGGGGAGGAATGGGATGCATTTAGGGAATCAGTGATGGAGTGCGCAAAAGACGCTTGTGGCATGAGAAGAGTGGGAGGTGGGTTGATTAGAAAGGGTAGTGAGTGGTGGGATGAAGAAGTAAGATTATTAGTGAAAGAGAAGAGAGAGGCATTTGGACGATTTTTGCAGGGAAAAAATGCAATTGAGTGGGAGATGTATAAAAGAAAGAGACAGGAGGTCAAGAGAAAGGTGCAAGAGGTGAAAAAGAGGGCAAATGAGAGTTGGGGTGAGAGAGTATCAGTAAATTTTAGGGAGAATAAAAAGATGTTCTGGAAGGAGGTAAATAAAGTGCGTAAGACAAGGGAGCAAATGGGAACTTCAGTGAAGGGCGCAAATGGGGAGGTGATAACAAGTAGTGGTGATGTGAGAAGGAGATGGAGTGAGTAATTTGAAGGTTTGTTGAATGTGTTTGATGATAGAGTGGCAGATATAGGGTGTTTTGGTCGAGGTGGTGTGCAAAGTGAGAGGGTTAGGGAAAATGATCTGGTAAACAGAGAAGAGGTAGTAAAAGCTTTACGGAAGATGAAAGCTGGCAAGGCAGCAGGTTTGGATGGTATTGCAGCGGAATTTATTAAAAAAGGGGGTGACTGTATTATTGACTGGTTGGTAAGGTGATTTAATGTATGTATGATTCATGGTGAGGTGCCTGAGGATTGGCGGAATGCGTGCATAGTGCCATTGTACAAAGGCAAAGGGGATAAGAGTGAGTGCTCAAATTACAGAGGTATAAGTTTGTTGAGTATTCCTGTTAAATTATATGGGAGGGTATTGATTGAGAGGGTGAAGGCATGTACAGAGCATCAGATTGGGGAAGAGCAGTGTGGTTTCAGAAGTGACAGAGGATGTGTGGATCAGGTGTTTGCTTTGAAGAATGTATGTGAGAAATACTTAGAAAAGCAAATGGATTTGTATGTAGCATTTATGGATCTGGAGAAGGCATATGATAGAGTTGATAGAGATGCTTTGTGGAAGGTATTAAGAATATATGGTGTGGGAGACAAGTTGTTAGAAGCAGTGAAAAGTTTTTATCGAGGATGTAAGGCATGTGTACGTGTAGGAAGAGAGGAAAGTGATTGGTTCTCAGTGAATGTAGGTTTGCGGCAGGGGTGTGTGATGTCTCCATAGTTATTTAATTTGTTTATGGATGGGGTTGTTAGGGAGGTGAATGCAAGAGTTTTGGAAAGAGGGGCAAGTATGAAGTCTGTTGGGGATGGGAGAGCTTGGGAAGTGAGTCAGTTGTTGTTCGCTGATGATACAGCGCTGGTGGCTGATTCATGTGAGAAACTGCAGAAGCTGGTGACTGAGTTTGGTAAAGTGTGTGAAAGAAGAAAGTTAAGAGTGAATGTGAATAAGAGCAAGGTAATTAGGTACAGTAGGGTTGAGGGTTAAGTCAATTGGGAGGTAAGTTTGAATGGAGAAAAACTGGATGAAGTAAAGTGTTTTAGATATCTGGGAGTGGATCTGGCAGCGGATAGAACCATGGAAGCGGAAGTGGATCATAGGGTGGGGGAGGGGGCGAAAATCCTGGGAGCCTTGAAGAATGTGTGGAAGTTGAGAACATTATCTCGGAAAGCAAAAATGGGTATGTTTGAAGGAATAGTGGTTCCAACAATGTTGTATGGTTGCGAGGCGTGGGCTATGGATAGAGTTGTGCGCAGGAGGATGGATGTGCTGGAAATGAGATGTTTGAGGACAATGTGTGGTGTGAGGTGGTTTGATCGAGTAAGTAATGTGAGGGTAAGAGAGATGTGTGGAAATAAAAAGAGCGTGGTTGAGAGAGCAGAAGAGGGTGTTTTGAAATGGTTTGGGCACATGGAGATAATGAGTGAGGAAAGATTGACCAAGAGGATATATGTGTCGGAGGTGGAAGGAACGAGGAGAAGTGGGAGACCAAATTGGAGGTGGAAAGGAGTGAAAAAGATTTTGTGTGATCGGGGCCTGAACATGCAGGAGGGTGAAAGGAGGGCAAGGAATAGAGTGAATTGGATCGATGTGGTATACCGGGGTTGACGTGCTGTCAGTGGATTGAATCAGGGCATGTGAAGCGTCTGGGGTAAACCATGGAAAGCTGTGTAGGTATGTATAGTTGAGTGTGTGGACGTATGTATATACTTGTGTATGGGGGTGGGTTGGGCCATTTCTTTCGTCTGTTTCCTTGCGCTCCCTCGCAAACGCGGGAGACAGCGACAAAGCAAAAAAAAAAAAAGAAAAAAAAAAAAAAAATATATATATATATATATATATATATATATATATATATATATATATATATATATATATTTTTTTTTTTTTTTTTTTTTTCATACTATTCGCCATTTCCCGCGATAGCGAGGTAGCGTTAAGAACAGAGGACTGGGCCTTTGAGGGAATATCCTCACCTGGCCCCCTTCTCTGTTACTTCTTTTGGAAAATTAAAAAAAAACGAGAGGGGAGGATTTCCAGCCCCCCGCTCCCTTCCCTTTTAGTCGCCTTCTACGACACGCAGGGAATACGTGGGAAGTATTCTTTCTCCCCTATCCCCAGGGATATATATATATATATATATATATATATATATAGAAAAGCAAATGGATTTGTATGTAGCATTTATGGATCTGGAGAAGGCATATGATAGAGTTGATAGAGATGCTCTTTGGAAGGTACTAAGAATATATGGTGTGGGAGGCAAGTTGTTAGAAGCAGTGAAAAGTTTTTATCGAGGATGTAAGGCATGTGTACGTGTAGGAAGAGAGGAAAGTGATTTGGTCCCAGTGAATGTAGGTTTGCGGCAGGGGTGTGTGATGTCCCCATGGTTGTTTAATTTGTTTATGGATGGGGTTGCTAGGGAGGTGAATGCAAGAGTTTTGGAAAGAGGGGCAAGTATGAAGTCTGTTGGGGATGAGAGAGCTTAGGAAGTGAGCCAGTTGTTGTTCGCTGATGATACAGCGCTGGTGGCTGATTCATGAGAGAAACTGCAGAAGCTGGTGACTGAGTTTGGTAAAGTGTGTGAAAGAAGAAAGTTAAGAGTAAATGTGAATAAGAGCAAGGTTATTAGGTACAGTGCCGTTGAGGGTCAAGTAAATTGGGATGTAAGTTTGAATAGAGAAAAACTGGAGGAAGTAAAGTGTTTTAGATATCTGGGAGTGGATCTGGCAGCGGATGGAACCTTGGAGGCGGAAGTGAATCATAGGTTGGGGGAGGGGGCGAAAATCCTGGGAGCCTTGAAGAATGTGTGGAAGTCGAGAACATTATCTCGGAAAGCAAAAATGACTATGTTTGAAGGAATAGTGGTTCCAACAATGTTGTATGGTTGCGAGGCGTGGGCTATGGATAGAGTTGTGCGCAGGAGGATGGATGTGCTGGAAGTGAGATGTTTTAGGACAATATGTGGTGTGAGGTGGTTTGATCGAGTAAGTAATGTAAGGGTAAGAGAGATGTGTGGAAATAAAAAGAGCGTGGTTGAGAGAGCAGAAGAGGGTGTTTTGAAATGGTTTGTACACATGGAGAGAATGAGTGAGGAAAGATTGACCAAGAGGATATATGTGTCGGAGGTGGAGGGAACGAGAAGTGGGAGACCAAATTGGAGGTGGAAAGATGGAGTGAAAAAGATTTTGATTGATCGGGGCCTGAACATGCAGGAGGATGAAAGGCGGGCAAGGAATAGAGTGAATTGGATCGATGTGGTGTACCGGGGTCGACGTGCTGTCATTGGATTGAATCAGGGTATGTGAAGCGTCTGTTGTAAACCATGGAAAGATGTATGGGGCCTGGATGTGGAAAGGGAGCTGTTGTTTCGGGCATTATTGCATGACAGCTAGAGACTGAGTGTGAACGAATGGGGCCTTTGTTGTCTTTTCCCAGCGCAACCTCGCACACATGAGGGGGGAGGGGGATATTATTCCATGTGTGGCGAGGTGGCGATGGGAATGAATAAAGGCAGACAGTGTGAATTGTGTGCATGTGTATATATGTATGTGTCTGTGTGTGTGTATATATATGTGTACATTGAGATGTATAGAAATGTATATTTGCGTGTGTGGACGTGTATGTATATATATGTGTATGCGGATGGGTTGGACCATTTCTTTCGTCTGTTTCCTTGCGCTACCTCGCAAACGCGGGAGACAGCGACAAAGCAAAATAGAAAAAAAAACAATATATATATATATGTATATATATATATATATATATATATATATATATATATATATATATATATATATATATATATATATATATCCCTGGGGATAGGGGAGAAAGAATACTTCCCACGTATTCCCTGCGTGTCGTAGAAGGCGACTAAAAGGGGAGGGAGCGGGGGGCTGGAAATCCTCCCCTCTCTTTTTTTTTTTTTTTTTTTTTTTTTTTTTTTCCAAAAGAAGGAACAGAGAATTGGGCCAGGTGAGGGTATTCCCTCAAGGCCCAGTCCTCTGTTCTTAACGCTACCTCGCTAATGCGGGAAATGGCGAATAGTTTGAAAGAAAAAAGAAAATATATATATATATATATATATATATATATATATATATATATATATATATATATATATATATTTTTTTTTTTTTTTTCTTTTCATACTGTTCGCCATTTCCCGCGTTAGCAAGGTAGCGTTAAGAACAGAGGACTGGACCTTTGAGGGAACATCCTCAGCTGGCCCCCTTCTCTGTTCCTGCTTTTGGAAAATTAAAAAAAACTGAGAGGGGAGGATTTCCAACCCCCCGCTCCCTTCTCTTTTAGTCGCCTTGTACGA
The DNA here is from genome assembly GCF_036320965.1 of Panulirus ornatus. Taxonomy (NCBI): domain Eukaryota; kingdom Metazoa; phylum Arthropoda; class Malacostraca; order Decapoda; family Palinuridae; genus Panulirus; species Panulirus ornatus. Next base: position 221,894 of record NC_092243.1, read on the forward strand.
CATGCAGGGAATACGTGGGAAGTATTCTTTCTTCCCTATCCCCAGGGAAAATATATATATATATATATATATATATATATATATATATATATATATATATATATATATATATATATATATATTTGTGTGTATGTTTGTCTGTGTGTGTGTGTGTGTGTGTGTGTGTGTGTGTGTGTGTGTGGAAGGGGAAGGTTTCCAAGTTAAACTATATAGGCAGTTATTAGGTTTTAGATGTATTAAGCTTAAACAGGTTGCATCTCGACTAGTGAGATATCATGAGCAAGTCTGTGTTTATATAGGCAATTGTGTCGAGGCGAGACGAGGATCGAGCTAGAGAGGATGGAGTGGATTTGAAAAAGTGGAAGAATGCATACCTGGGCCTGAGTCACCCACACCAGGACCTCACTTACACCTGGGCTGATGTCATTTAGTTAACAGACATGCAATCTCCCCATCTCCTAATATCACTTAACAACACGTAACTAACACAATATGTTCTTAACTGAAGATTTTCTTGTGGTGAGCGTTATGTGCTAGTCCAGCGTCATGAGAAAATTTTTTTCGTATGTACTCTTAGGTGGACAAGTATCTAATGTACCGGAGGCTAATATTTCTCTAAATGACTTGACATAACGCTAGATTCTTGTCAATCACCCTACAACAAAGGAGCCATCACACCACGAGAGGTAACAGTTCTCTTGGTTACTTTTTTAGTTAGAACAGGGGACATTTAACCTTATCGATATTTACAAAATCTTGGACGTTCAAAGATGAGGATGGCGTCTATTTACTCACTAAGATGAAGGATTTTTTTCCTGTATAACTATGAAAATAGGCATTGAAGCAGTACTTAATTTCCTTCAAGTAAGATGAAGACTTTTCTGCTCTCACCCGAATTCTGCTCCAAAAACAGGAAGCATCACCTTAGATGTATCCCAATATTAGCAAGAAAACAAGAATATTATCCTCACTTGTAGCCTATATCACTGCCAAATTGTAATGCAACCACGTCAGAGATGAACTTATGCAGCCTAAGTGTGGAGGGAAATTGCAGTATCCAGCGACTAGACTGATGTAATTGGCGGCCCCTAATGCACAGTGAGGCAGGGAAGCGTGGAACCTCCCTTCTGCACCTGACCATGGTTTAGTATAAAGGGAAATTACCGAGTCCACTTAACATAAGACACTATACTTTATCATATTACATCGTTCGTCGGTCAAACACTAAGGAATACTCACAGATGTTCATAGTTACTCACAAAGTGTGTATAGTTACCACATCCCTTAGCAATACAGTACACAACATTGGCTGGAGCAATAAATAGGTCTTACACATCAAGTTGTAAGATAGAATGAAGGCGGTAATTACTCGTTGATACTGAATGCTACGTTTGTGAGAGGTATATTTAGGTCTGGAGAGAGAGAGAGAGAGAGAGAGAGAGAGAGAGAGAGAGAGAGAGAGAGAGAGAGAGAGAGCAACTAAGAAAACATGGGCTTAAAGGATATTAAGAACCTTGAAGACTGGCACTTCAATCCAATATTCAGCACCTGTGGGAATATTTAATGAGGCAGTGCACAACCTTTCCTCACCCCCAGCTCTTTGCTCCATATGAGAATATTTGATAAACAGAGGAGAAGGAGGCGGTGGAATGTTGCAGTGAAGTTGTAAGATGAAGGTTATAGAAAAGAGTGGGTAACATGGTGGGTATGTAAGAGAGGAGGAACAAAAACGAAAAACTATGCATAACAGCTTAATCATTTGTAGTGGACACATGTAGGACAGACGTGTTGGATGCAGATGACGACCATCAGAGAGGATAATCGCAAGTACTGGGAAAGTAATGGACGATGTTGATGAATTCAGATTGAACTTTGTAGTGAACAAAGGTGATAAGCACGCATACCCGCATACACTTAGGGAATACGTGAAGTACATGTAGGAAAAAGAGGTAACAGGCACACATAAAACAGACAAGTGATGTACTTCACCCTCAAAATACCATATTTGGCACTTTAGGAAAGCTCATTGATTTCCCTTCTGCAGTTTCTCTGTTGATTTTCCATTGGACCAATACGCTCCGCCGCCTGGGTTGCCTCATCTGGTGCTGATCCTATAGCGAACGTAGTCGTAGACGGAGTAACTTCTTATCCTGTCAGTCGTAGTGCCCGTATTTCTCCCATCGTAAACGACCTTTTCTCACCCTCTAACTCTTGCACCGATTATTCCACTCTATATACTTCAGCTCGTTCCTTCTTCCCTCCTGACTGCTTTTCTTTTTATCATTTAACGTATATATTAGAACTATGCAGCATTTCCGAATGGGGAGATATACCCTAGTCTACTTCAATAATGCAGAAGCGTGATATAGGTTCATTTATATCTTTCTGTCTCTTCCTCACTTATATTTCAAAACTACAGTTCAACCCTGCAATAACATGATTTTATTCATCATAACCATACACTCTGCTCTGGGACCCACAGGATGAGCATCATGAAATATGTTCCCCATCGCGGGTGATGGTATACAGGTGCCGTAATTAGTATTCTTGTGAAGGGTTATTTCATAACCACAGGGGTCTCATTTGCCCCCGTATAGAGTACTGCTTGCCTATCTAGGGTGGCTCTTTCTTTATCTCTTTCTTAGCCAGTGTTATTGGAAGCTTTTGACGTCATCAGCTCTTCTATAATCACTTTTTTCCAAAACTCTACTTCCGTCCGCTATGTTGTTGTTGCTCTCTTTCTGTTCTACAGGTATTATTTCGGCGACTGACAACTGCTGCTCCGTATGGTTTCTGTAATGAGACCAGGCACACAAGGATATGCGTGGAATAAAGGAGCTGGATGATAGTGGGAACAGGTAGCTGATACACATTTGATGACCATGCGGTAGGCACAGGCGATGGATGCATGCTATGGACACAGATTTTGAATCGAATCGTTGAATAGGGCGGTGGATACAGTACACAAATGGGTGACATAAGTGCTATAATGAACACAGACAGCAGACACAAATGGTAAGAACATGTGGTTTCTACAGTTGGTCGACAAAGGTGGTGGACAAAAATAGTGGATGTAACTTTAAGACAGTGACGATTAGGATATAGGAGGCTTAGATAGATTGTTGACACACTAGGTGGATGATGCAGACGGAGGTAATTCAGAAACCGTAAAAACAGGTTTTGAATACAGATGATTATACAGGTGGACGAAATAAGAGGTGGATACAGATGGTGGAGCTTCAGTTGTGAAGTCAGGTGGCAGGGTACTCAGTACAGCTGGATCGTTGCCTCTGAGCAGCTTAGTGATGGTCTCTGGCAACCCTGTAAGAGAGTTGCTCTTGAAATGAGGTCCTATTATTCCGAAGTCAAGAGGAGCAGGCAAGAGCGAAGCGTCTCTGAGGTACTTGGCTCTCTCACCCACACTCCTGTTACTTTTTGTTTTTTTATTCTTAATTCGTCTTCTTCCCTCTTCCTGTCTTTGTTTCCCTATTTTTCACTTTATATGACCTGGTGCTCCTATTTGTTTATCTGTTCCTTATCCTTCTTTTATAATTGGCTGCTGTTAATGTTTACCTTCCACATATACTTCCTCTTATCTCCCACATATACTTCCTCTTTCTTACCTTTCCTTTTACATCCCATGGGCATATTTTCCTCCACGCCAAGCTCGCTCCTCCTCTTGCAGTCGCAGGCTTGAACCTTAAGCTACAGCTGTACCCGAGATGGTGTGTGGAGAGGCGGGTGAGCATATGCTGGTACGGAATATATACTTGGAGCAGCTATGCCAAGGCTCTCTCTTGTGCCAGCATGCCTGGCTTTCAGGAGGCAACACGCGTGCCTGAACCACACTAAAGTGGTGATAAAAGGCTCAGCCGTGTCCTGCTTTCTGTTTCAGCTCGCAGGAAAATCTTGAATCGTTGTTGGCAGCAGGTTGTACCTTTTATTGTTTAGCCGGATAAAAATAAGCAGATGAGGAGAAAAGGAATGGAACTCACACACACACAAAAAAAAAAAGGTTCAGAGAGACAAAGGTTCAGAATACGAGCTAAATCAACGAGACCTCTTCAGTGTGTGAGTGTCGTGGCTTCTTTGTCTCGTCGCCTAACGTCTTTTCTCGGCACTCTTTGATACTGGAAAACTATTGATGCATAGCTTGCCTCAGATTTTAGAGTTTAGGTTCATATTTAGTCCTCACACATTATTTCATATCAGAAATTAGCTTGTTCCCTTTAAACGCCAGGGTAGATGTTGTGGCATATTATGCTCTTGAGAGTTGATGATCACTAACGATTGCTTCACCTGCGACCACGGCGCACCCCTCCTTTCCCAATCTTTCATGTTTGTTGGAGGAATGCTCTTCAACACATAAGTTTTCGGACGATAAGAATGGCATAGTACAGACATGACGCCCAATATCTCGTTCATCAACTGTCAGGCAGTGGTGGTAATTGGAGGGAATGGCCCACACTCCTATACCACCGTCATCACCGCCATGACCCTCGCTGTTGTACCACCAAGTGCAGGCTGCCTACAACCCGAGTACCGCTGTTCCGCCTACACCCTGACACTGCCGTCCTCCCTCCCCTTACAATGCGGCCTCCACTCTACCACCACAGAGGTTTTGGAACCCTCAACACTTTCCTAGAAAACATAAATATAAAAACATTGCGTAGATGATTTTTTTCTTAGCTGAGATGGCACGGGCAACTGACCCCCTAATCAAGGCCATCTTTGTTAGGCCTGGATGTGGATAGGGAGCGGTACGTCAGGCGGTATGTCGCAAAGCGCGAAACGGCGATCAAGTTTATGGATGGGGTGGTTAGGGAGGTGACTGCAAGAGTTTTGAAGAGAGGGTTGAGTATGCACTCTGATGGGGATAAGAGGGCCTGAAAAAGTGTGTGGGGTCTAGTTGTGGATAGGGCATTACGAATATGCAGTCCTGAATTTATTGATGATGTGTTCGAGAAGATATATTCTATTGGAACCAAGATAAAGTATCCTAGATTTCTCAGTGATAAATCCCGTAAGTTGGCAAAGAAATAATTTTATAGAGTTAAACCCAAACCTCCCCTTGATACCAAGAATTTTTTTTTTCTTTTAGTGATAATTATACATTGCTTTCCAGGTTGCTTAAATCCTTTAATGTAGATGAAGCCTTCAGTAGTAGCGATACTATAAAGAATATCTTAATCAAAAACTCGGCAGAAGATTCTGCGGGCTATGTTTACAGAATTCCTTGTAAAAGTTGTAATATGTTTTATGCTGGGCAGACTGTTAGGGATCTTTATGCTAGACTGAAGAAACATAGATATAACATAACAGGGTGAGAATCAATTACTTTGTTTAATTATGACCATTGCATTGACTGAAGTAACGCTAATTTAGTTATTAACTGTAACTCTTTTACCACGAGAAATATTGAATCTTATCTTATTGAATATAAAAAGAATTGTAACATTGATATTCGTGAAGGTCAATACAAATTGAATAGCTTTGTCGTAGGCAAATATTCTATATTTTGAAACTCCCTTTCCTGTCCACACAAAATTTTATGACAGATATGATACAACACCCGAACACCCATCAACCCAAACACCACCATCCAGTAACGCTTGTTCACCAATGGCGTCTTAGATACGTCTCTTCCTCGTATATCAACGGATTGTTCTATCTCATTCTTGTATCTCCCCTGACGATGTGATCATTACACGTACGTGTACTTGGAAACTTAGTGTTTCATTTTTCTCGTGATTATTTGCAGATACTAGCTAGATCACGCGCACCACTGTGACCTCTTGCAATACATACAGATATACATTCGTAAATATGTGCATAACGTTCATACATGAGAGAGAGAAATAGATAGATAGATAGATAGATATATAGGCAGATATATGGAAATGAGATGTTTTAGGACAATATGTGGTGTGAGGTGGTTTGATCGAGTAAGTAATGTAAGGGTAAGAGAGATGTGTGGAAATAAAAAGAGCGTGGTTGAGAGAGCAGAAGAGGGTGTTTTGAAATGGTTTGGGCACATGGAGAGAATGAGTGAGGAAAGATTGACCAAGAGGATATATGTGTCGGAGGTGGAGGGAACGAGGAGAAGTGGGAGACCAAATTGGAGGTGGAAAGATGGAGTGAAAAAGATTTTGAGTGATCGGGGCCTGAACATGCAAGAGGGTGAAAGGAGGGCAAGGAATAGAGTGAATTGGATCGATGTGGTATACCGGGGTCGACGTGCTGTCAGTGGATTGAATCAGGGCATGTGAAGCGTCTGGGGTAAACCATGGAAAGTTCCGTGGGGCCTGGATGTGGAAAGGGAGCTGTTGTTTCGGGCATTATTACATGACAGCTAGAGACTGAGTTTGAACGAATGGGCCTTTGTTGTCTTTTCCTAGCGCTACCTCTCACACATGAGGGGGAAGGGGGATGTTATTCCATGTGTGGCGAGGTGGCGATGGGAATAAATAAAGGTAGACAGTATGAATTATGTACATGTGTATATATGTATATGTCTGTGTGTGTATATATATGTGTACATTGAGGTGTATAGGTGTGTGGACGTGTATATATATACATGTGTATGGGGGTGGGTTGGGCCATTTCTTTCGTCTGTTTCCTTGCGCTACCTCGCAAACGCGGGAGACAGCGACAAAGCAAAATAAATAAATAAATATATATATATATATATATATATATATATATATATATATATATATATATATATATAGAGAGAGAGAGAGAGAGAGAGAGAGAGAGAGAGAGAGAGAGAGAGAGAGAGAGAGAGACAGACCATCGTTTCCTAAGGCAGGTGCAATTAGTGAATGTTGTAACTGTAGATCTGACAACCTCTGATCTGCCAGTGGTGCACACGTCTTATGTCTCATTCTCTAGGCTGTTTATTCATCTGTGGAATAATTTATTCCCGATGGTATCTCTTATCACCTTCTTGTCCCGAAATATCTCTTTGTTCCCTGTTCTCTCTCACTTTCTCTCCCCTATTAGTACATCAAGAAAGCCCTCATCCGGAACTTGATAATTAAACACTCATGATGAACTCTGTCATTCTTTATATTTTTCCGCTGTGAGGCTTTGCTAGATTATTAATTACACAAAATAAGTCATCGGTTTGTTCGTTCTTCTCACTGTGATCTATCTGCCCTAATGATTATTGATTCTGGATGACACACTTTACCTGAGTTGATGGAAATGAAATATTCTAGGCAAGGATATATATATATATATATATATATATATATATATATATATATATATATATATATCTCCTTCCACCTCCAATTTGGTCTCCCACTTTTCGTTCCCTCCACCTCTGACATATATATCGTCTTTGTCAATCTTTCCTCTTTCATTCTCTCCAAGTGTCCAAACAATTTCAATACACCCTCTTCAGCTCTCTCAACCACACTGTTTTTATTGCCACATATCTCTCTTACCCTTTCATTAATTACTTTCATTACTTATGTGAGAAATACTTAAAAAAAAGATTGAATTGTGTGTAGCATTTATGGATCTGGAGAAGGCATATCATAGAGTTGATAGAGATGCTCTGCGAAAGGTATTAAGAGTATGTGGTGTGGGAAGTTAGTTGCTAGAAGCAGTGAAAAGTTTTTATCGAGGATGTAAGGCATGTGTACGAGTAGGATAAAGGGAAAGTGATTGGATCCCAGTGAATGTCTGTTTGCGGCAGGGGTGCGTGATGTCTCCATGGTTGTTTATAGATGGGGTTGTTAGGGAGATGAATGCAAGAGTTTTGGAGAGAGGGGTAAGTATGCAGTCTGTTATGGATGAGAGAGCTGTTGGTGACTGAGTTTGGTGAAGTATGTGAAAGGATAAAGTTGGTTTGGTGAAGTGTGGAAAGGAGAAAGGCGAGATTAAATGTGAATAAGAGCAAGATTATTAGGTTCATTAGAGTTGAGGCACAAGTTAATTGGGAGGTAAGTATGAATGGAGAAAACTGAAAGAAGTGAAGTGTTTTAGATATCTTGGGAGTGGATTTAGCAGCGGATGGAACCATGGAAGCGGAAGTGAGTCACAGGGTGGGGGAGGGGGCGTTGATTCTGGAGCGTTGAAGAATGTGTGGAAGGCGAGAACGTTATCTCGAAGAGCAAAAATGGGTATGTTTGAAGGAATAGTAGTTCCAACAATGTTATATGATCGCGAGGCATGGGCTGTAGATAGGGATGTGCGCAGGAGGGTGGATGTGTTGGAAAATGAGATGTTTGAGGACAATGTGTGGTGTGAGGTGGTTTGATCGCGTAAGTATATATATATATATATATATATATATATATATATATATATATATATATATATATATATATATATATATATTTGGTTTAAGGTTTACGATATGAGTTATCGTAAAAATCATTTCATTACTTAATAAAGTTTTACTGTGGTAATACTTTTTGCGTTGGTTATGAATTACCCATATTACCCAAGCTGTGAATGACTGACAAGCTGATGAATTAATTAAAGACGTAAGTTAGAATATAACTATTATTTCCTGGAGACTAGTAAATCCTCAGAGTAATAATGACTCAATGAATTACACGTTTTTTCTTGGATAAAGTGAATTGCAATATTGTGAGAGAGAATTTCGTTTATGCCGTTTACAAGAATTTTGAGTTAATCCGATGATTTGAGAATGTTATTCAACTTTATCGTAGCAAGAAAACTCTTCTGACAATTTATGTACAATCAGTCAATGATAGTGCAAATCAGCAGCTAAGATATAAGATTCTATAATGAACGAATTGGCATACTGTCTCTTAAGATATCCTTAAATATGTTGTCTGTAACACACACACACACACACACACACACACACACACACACACTCTCCTATGTGTAAGTGTTAGCGTTACTGACCATGAGTCAGCAACGGGAAATTTCCGCATGAGTTCGAATCATGGGCTTGGCAGTCAGCCTACACTCATCCAAGGTGCTTATCCTCCCTTCGGGGCTGGTCGATAAAGGGCAACTGGCTCAAGAACAGTCCTCTGTTCTTGACGCTATCTCGCTAACGCGGGAAATGGCGAATATGTATGAGTATATATATATATATATATATATATATATATATATATATATATATATATATATATATATATATATAATTTTTTTTTTCTCTTTTGCTTTGTCGCTGTCTCCCGCGTTTGTGAGGTAGCGCAAGGAAACAGACGAAAGAAATTGCCCACCCCACCCCCATCCACATGTATATACATACACGTCCACACACGCAAATATACATACCTACACAGCTTTCCATGGTTTACCCCAGACGCTTCACATGCCCTGATTCAATCCACTGACAGCACGTCAACCCCGGTATACCACATCGATCCAATTCACTCTCTTCCTTGCCCTCCTTTCACCCTCCTGCATGTTCAGGCCCCGATCACGCAAAATCTTTTTCACTCCATCTTTCCACCTCCAATTTGGTCTCCCACTTCTCGTTCCCTCCACCTCCGACACATATATCCTCTTGGTCAATCTTTCCTCACTCATTCTCTCCATGTGCCCAAACCATTTCAAAACACCCTCTTCTGCTCTCTCAACCATGCTCTTTTTATTTCCACACATCTCTCTTACCCTTACGTTACTTACGCGATCAAACCACCTCACACCACACATTGTCCTCAAACATCTCATTTCCAGCACATCCACCCTCCTGCGCACAACTCTATCCATAGCCCACGCCTCGCAACCATACAACATTGTTGGAACCACTATTCCTTCAAACATACCCATTTTTGCTTTCCGAGATAATGTTCTCGACTTCCACACATTCTTCAAGGCTCCCAGGATTTTCGCCCCCTCCCCCATCCTATGATCCACTTCCGCTTCCATGGTTCCATCCGCTGCCAGATCCACTCCCAGATATCTAAAACACTTTACTTCCTCCAGTTTTTCTCCATTCAAACTTACCTCCCAATTGACTTGACCCTCAACCCTACTGTACCTAATAACCGTGCTCTTGTTCACATTTACTCTTAACTTACTTCTTTCACACACTTTACCAAACTCAGTCACCAGCTTCTGCAGTTTCTCACATGCAGTTTCTCACTTACCAGCGCTGTATCATCAGCGAACGACAACTGACTCACTTCCCAAGCTCTCTCATCCCCAACAGACTTCATACTTTCCCCTCTTTCCAAAACTCTTGCATTTACCTCCCTAACAACCCCATCCATAAACAAATTAAACAACCATGGAGACATCACATACCTCTGCCGCAAACCTACATTCGCTGAGAACCAATCACTTTCCTCTCTTCTTACACGTACTCATGCCTTACATCCTCGATAAAAACTTTTCACTGCTTCTAACGACTGGCCTCCCACACCATATATTCTTAGTACCTTCCACAGAGCATCTCTATCAACTCTATCATATGCCTTCTCCAGATCCATAAATGCTACATACAAATCTATTTGCTTTTCTAAGTATTTCTCACATGCATTCTTCAAAGCAAACACCTGATCCACACGTCCTCTACCACTTCTGAATCCACAGTGCTCTTCCCCAGTATGATGCTCTGTACATGCCTTCACCCTCTCAATCAATACCCTCCCATATAATTTACCAGGAATACTCAACAAACTTATACCTCTGTAATTTGAGCACTCACTCTTATCCCATTTGCCTTTGTACAATGGCACTATGCAAGCATTCCGCCAATCCTCAGGCACCTCACCCTGAATCATATATATATATATGTGTGTGTGTGTAATAGCTTTAAGAAATTTTGGTGGAAACACAGAATTTCTTTTCCATAACTGCCTAGGTAATGGTGCAGTTGTACTTTCGACCTAATTTCTTGATGGGTTGCCATTCTAGAACGGGAATCAATTGCTCGAGTGGCTGGGTGTCGCTGTACCACCTGAACCCCGTGCTATCACTGGATTACCTTAATAAAAGGCAGCGGATATTAAACAGGAGTTGCAAGAGGATGCTTCATTCGATAATAATGCTACGTGCTGGGTACCAATATTGGTGGACCGTCTCTTATCACAAGTTTTGGACCTCCCGCTGGCTACAATGCTGATAGACTACCTATAAGCAAATGTTGTGGACAAAGCTGCTGGAAGCACTTATGCGTGATTCCCGAGATGGTAAGACGGGCAGAATAACTTGCATATTGGATGATAATATAATGCACCTATTACCTCTTTGTAGTGATTCAGTTCCCATTTTTATGTAAGATACTATCTGATATGTCAGTATAGTTGATGTGTAAGATTCTTGTTTCTTTCTTATTACTAGAGTCAAGGAAATGTTTTGATATATGATTAGATAATAACCAAACCAGTACTCTTTTAGCACTTCCTTATTTTTTCACACACACACACACACACACACACACACACACACACACACACACACACATATATATATATATATATATATATATATATGTCGTGGAAGGCGACTAAAAGGGGAGGGAGCGGGGGGCTGGAAATCCTCCCTCTTGTTTTTGTTTTTTTAATTTTCCAAAACAAGGAACAGAGAAGGGGGCCAGGTGAGGATATTCCCTTAGAGGCCCAGTCCTCTGTTCTTAACGCTACCTTGCTAACGCGGGAAATGGCGAATAGTTTGAAAGAAATATATATCTATCTATCTATCTATCTATCTATCTATGTATGTATCTATCTATCTATCTATCTATATATATGTATATGTATATATATATATATATATATATATATATATATATATATATATATATATATATATATATATATATTGCTTTTTTTTTTACTGTTCGCCTTTTCCCGCATTAACAAGGTAGCATTAAGAACAGAGGACTGAGTATAAGGAAAATCCTCACTTGCACCCTTCTCTGTTTCTTCTTTTGGAAAATAAAAAAATGAGAGTGGAGGATTTCCAGCCTCCCGCTTCCTCCACTTTTAGTCGCCTTCTACGACACGCAGGGAATACGTGGGAAGTTTTCTTTCTTCCCTCTACCCAAGGATGATATATGTATATATATATATATATATATATATATATATATATATATATATATATATATATATATATATATATTTAAACTTACCTCCCAATTGACTTGACCCTCAACCCTACTGTACCTGATAACCTGGCTCTTATTCACATTTACTCTTAACTTTCTTCTTTCACACACTTTACCAAACTCAGTCACCAGCGTCTGCAGTTTCTCACATGAATCAGCTACCAGCGCTGTATCATCAGCGAACAACAACTGACTCACTTCCCAAGCTCTCTCATCCCCAACAGACTTCATACTTGCCCCTCTTTCCAAAACTCTTGCATTCACCTCCCTGACAAACCCATCCATAAACAAATTAAACAACCATGGAGACACCACACACCCCTGCCGCAAACCTACATTCACTGAGAACCAATCACTTTCCTCTCTTCCTACACGTACACATGCCTTACATCCTCGATAAAAACTTTTCACTGCTTCTAACAACTTGCCTCCCACACCATATATTCTTAATACCTTCCACAGAGCATCTCTATCAACTCTATCATATGCCTTCTCCAGATCCATAAATGCTACAAACAAATCCATTTGCTTTTCTAAGTATTTCTCACATACATTCTTCAAAGCAAACACCTGATCCACACATCCTCTACCACTTCTGAAACCACACTGCTCTTCCCCAATCTGATGCTCTGTACATGCCTTCACCCTCTCAGTCAATACCCTCCCATATAATTTACCAGGAATACTCAACAAACTTATACCTCTGTAATTTGAGCACTCACTCTTATCCCCTTTGCCTTTGTACAATGGCACTATGCACGCATCATAGGGTGGGGGAGGGGGCGAAAATCCTGGGAGCCTTGAAGAATGTGTGGAAGTCGAGAACATTATCTCGGAAAGCAAAAATGGGTATGTTTGAAGGAATAGTGGTTCCAACAATGTTGTATGGTTGCGAGGCGTGGGCTATGGATAGAGTTGTGCGCAGGAGGATGGATGTGCTGGAAATGAGATGTTTGAGGACAATGTGTGGTGTGAGGTGGTTTGATCGAGTAAGTAACGTAAGGGTAAGAGAGATGTGTGGAAATAAAAAGAGCGTGGTTGAGAGAGCAGAGGAGGGTGTTTTGAAATGGTTTGAGCACATGGAGAGAATGGGTGAGGAAAGATTGACCAAGAGGATATATGTGTCGGAGGTGGAGGGAACGAGGAGAAGCGGGAGACCAAATTGGAGGTGGAAAGATAGAGTAAAAAAGATTTTGTGTGATCGGGGCCTGAACATGCAGGAGGGTGAAAGGAGGGCAAGGAATAGAGTGAATTGGATCGATGTGGTATACCGGGGTTGACGTGCTGTCAGTGGATTGAATCAGGGCTTGTGAAGCGTCTGGGGTAAACCATGGAAAGCTGTGTAGGTATGTATATTTGCGTGTGTGGACGTATGTATATACATGTGTATGGGGGTGGGTTGGGCCATTTCTTTCGTCTGTTTCCTTGTGCTACCTCGCAAACGCGGGAGAGAATGACAAAGCAAAAAAAAAGAAGAAAAAAAAAAATATATATATATATATATATATATATATATATATATATATATATATATATATATATATATATATATATATATATAAACGTTACGTTACTAACTCGATCAAACCACCTCACACCACACATTGTCCTCAAACATCTCATTTCCAGCACATCCATCTTCCTGCGCACAACTCTATCCATAGCCCACGCCTCGCAACCATACAACATTGTTGGAACCACTATTCCTTCAAACATACCCATTTTTGCTTTCCGAGATAATGTTCTCGACTTCCACACATTTTTCAAGGCTCCCAGGATTTTCGCCCCCTCCCCCACCCTATGATCCACTTCCGCTTCCATGGTTCCATCCGCTGCCAGATCCACTCCCAGATATCTAAAACACTTTACTTCCTCCAGTTTTGCACCATTCAAACTTACTTCCCAGTTGACTTGACCCTCAACCCTACTGTACCTAATAACCTTGCTCTTATTCATATTTACTCTTAACTTTCTTCTTTCACACACTTTACCAAACTCAGTCACCAGCTTCTGCAGTTTCTCACATGAATCAGCCACCAGCGCTGTATCATCAGCGAACAACAACTGACTCACTTCCCAAGCTCTCTCATCCCCAACAGACTTCATACTTGCCCCTCTTTCCAAAACTCTTGCATTCACCTCCCTAACAACCCCATCCATAAACAAATTAAACAACCGTGGAGGCATCACACACCCCTGCCGCAAACCTACATTCACTGAGAACCAATCACTTTCCTCTCTTCCTACACGTACACATGCCTTACATCCTCGATAAAAACTTTTCACTGCTTCTAACAACTTGCCTCCCACACCATATATTCTTAATACCTTCCACAGAGCATCTCTATCAACTCTATCATATGCCTTCTCCAGATCCATAAATGCTACATACAAATCCATTTGCTTTTCTAAGTATTTCTCACCTATATATATATATATATATATATATATATATATATATATATATATATATATATAAATATATATATATATATATATATATATATATATATATATATATATATATATAGGTAGGTAGGTAGGTAGGTAGGTAGAGAGAGAGAGAGAGAGAGAGAGAGAGAGAGAGGTAAGTAGATAGATAGATACCTTTTTACGTGAACGTATTACCACCAAAGTTGCTTCTAGGTCGAGAAGCACAAATATCATACTGAAGGCATAAATCTATATATGTTGGTAAAGAGACAATAGATTCAATATTTCATACACTTATTGAGATAGATATAGTCTAACTTTGCCGTTAATGAATCTTTATCTCATGTATCATGACTATTGCCAGCAGTACGAGACAACTCTTTCCTGAATTTCTGTCTCAGTGAACCCTGGCCCCGAGGATTTGGGCCTCTTTAGTACGTAACCTACACTGGTTTACCCGTCTGTCACCTGGCCACTGGAACTTACCATGGTGATTCTTATATCCTCCTGGTGGTTACGAGCGCTTGGCCTCATTTTGTCTTCTGACAGTGAGATAGGTAACTCACCTTGTATGTCATCATATGGCGATTTGAAGTGGCTACCCTCATAAGTCTTCTAGAAGTGATTATGAGTATCGAGGATCATATGTCCTCATGTGGTGATTATGAGTGACGATCATATATCCTCATGGGGTAGTTATGAGTAGCAGGGATAATGTGTACTGGGAATACTTCATCCAGACTTCCCCTGATCATCACGTTATTTATGCCTAAAGTTATTGAGGAAGTTTGCAGACCTTTTCTCGATCTACTCTCTCCTTGGATCAGTAACAAGGTGGGAAGGCTGGTTATACACGTCGTAAGAAATGAACCATTCTGTTGTGTGAGTTATATCTGCATTTTAACGTTAGAATAATTTTTAAAGCACAAATTAAAATCCAGTCATATTTCAAATTCAAGGATGGTATTGTCTGTCAAGATGGTAATTGGAAGAGCTGTAATGCTTTGTGTATTGACAAAACTAAGCGACACATTAGGACGCGCGTTCATGAATACCGTGGGCGATGAGTAGAAACGAAATACCAAACCTCCCATAAACGCAACAGGAACATAACATGAATCTCACTCAACATCGTACTGAAAACATGATAGTACTGGAATATAGCCACGACAATACAAAACTAGAGAGAACAGAAGCCATGTCCGTCGGAGAATGAAATTCTTCATAAATCATCAGGTCAAGCTAGGACTTTGCTATCGTATCCCAAATGACACCACTATTTACTTCAACTGAACTTTCCAGATGCGGAGACCTCAGACGATCCTGCCAACCGTTGACCCGACGAGTTTGATCCCTATCGACCACACATGAACCTACGTCACTACTCTCATTTGTAACACTACAAGATGTGATTCATTCTTGTTTTGTTCTTTATATTGTGTGTTGTATCAAATATTTTGAATTTGACACAGGTTGGGCAGTGTCTGTGTGCTTGGAATGTCTCGTGTATTTCAAGAATGAAGTGAAAATGTATATAGAACATTTATTTAACACTTTATGTGGTGAAGCAAAACGTGGGGTGAGAAAACATTAAAATAAAAACCAACAGAAACCTAGTGAGTGTAGATACGCAATGTTCTTTTACAATATATATATATATATATATATATATATATATATATATATATATATATATATATATATATATATATATGTATGTATGTATATAATTGAGTGGGAGATGTATAAAAGAAAGAGACAGGAGGTCAAGGGAAAGGTGCAAGAGGTGAAAAAGAGGGCAAATGAGAGTTGGGGTGAGAGAGTATCATTAAATTTTAGGGAGAATAAAAAGATGTTCTTGAAGGAGGTAAATAAAGTGCGTAAGACAAGGGCGCAAATGGGAACTTCAGTGAAGGGCGCTAATGGGGAGGTGATAACAAGTAGTGGTGATGTGAGAAGGAGATGGAGTGAGTATTTTCAAGGTTTGTTGAATGTGTTTGATGATAGAGTAGCAGATGTAGGGTGTCTTGGTCGAGGTGGTGTGCAAAGTGAGAGGGTTAGGGAAAATGATTTGGTAAACAGAGAAGAGGTAGTAAAAGCTTTGCGGAAAATGAAAGCCGGCAAGGCAGCAGGTTTGGATGGTATTGCAGTGGAATTTATTGAAAAAGGGGGTGACTGTATTGTTGACTGGTTGGTAAGGTTATTTAATGTATGTATGACTCATGGTGAGGTGCCTGAAGATTGGCGGAATGCGTGCATAGTGCCATTGTACAGAGGCAAAGGGGTTAAGAGTGAGTGCTCAAATTACAGAGGTATAAGCTTGTTGAGTATTCCTGGTAAATTATATGGGAGGGTATTGATTGAGAGGGTGAAGGCATGTACAGAGCATCAGATTGGGGAAGAGCAGTGTGGTTTCAGAAGTGGTAGAGGATGTGTGGATCAGATGTTTGCTTTGAAGAATGTATGTGAGAAATACTTAGAAAAGCAAATGGATTTGTATGAAGCATTTATGGATCTGGAGAAGGCATATGATAGAGTTGATAGAGATGCTCTGTGGAAGGTATTAAGAATATATGGTGTGGGAGGCAAGTTGTTAGAAGCAGTGAAAAGTTTTTATCGAGGATGTAAGGCATGTGTACGTGTAGGGAGAGAGGAAAGTGATTGGTTCTCAGTGAATATAGGTTTGCGGCATGGGTGTGTGATGTCTCCATGGTTGTTTGATTTGTTTATGGATGGGGTTGCTAGGGAGGTGAATGCAAGAGTTTTGGAAAGAGGGGCAAGTATGAAGTCTGTTGTGGATGAGAGAGCTTGGGAAGTGAGTCAGTTGTTGTTCGCTGATGATACAGCGCTGGTGGCTGATTCATGTGAGAAACTGCAGAAGCTGGTGACTGAGTTTGGTAAAGTGTGTGAAAAAAGAAAGTTAAGAGTAAATGTGAATAAGAGCAAGGTTATTAGGTACAGTAGGGTTGAGGGTCAAGTCAATTGGGAGGTAAGTTTGAATGGAGAAAAACTGGAGGAAGTAAAGTGTTTTAGATATCTGGGAGTGGATCTGGCAGTGGATGGAACCATGGAAGCGGAAGTGAATCATAGGGTGGGGGAGGGGGCGAAAATCCTGGGAGCATTGAAGAATGTGTGGAAGTCGAGAACACTATCTCTGAAAGCAAAAATGGGTATGTTTGAAGGAATAGTGGTTCCAACAATGTTGTATGGTTGCGAGGCGTGGGCTATGGATAGAGTTGTGCGCAGGAGGGTGGATGTGCTGGAAATGAGATGTTTGAGGACAGTGTGTGGTGTGAGGTGCTTTGATCGAGTAAGTAATGTGAGGGTAAGAGAGATATGTGGAAATAAAAAGAGCGTGGTTGAGAGAGCAGAATGAGTGAGGAAAGGTTGACCAAGAGGATATATGTGTCGGAGGTGGAGGGAACGAGGAGAAGTGGGAGACCAAATTGGAGGTGGAAAGATGGAGTGAAAAAGATTTTGATTGATCGGGGCCTGAACATGCAGGAGGGTGAAAGGAGGGCAAGGAATAGAGTGAATTGGATCGATGTGGTATACCGGGGTTGACGTGCTGTCAGTGGATTGAATCAGGGCATGTGAAGCGTCTGGGGTAAACCATGGAAAGTTGTGTGGGGCCTGGATGTGGAAAGGGAGTTGTGGTTTCGGGCATTATTGCATGACAGCTGGAGACTGAGTATGAACGAATGGGGCCTTTGTTATCTTTTCCTAGCGCTACCTCGCACACATGAGGGGGAGGGGGATGATATTCCATGTGTGGCGAGGTGGCGATGGGAATGAATAAAGGCAGGCAGTGTGAGTTGTGTTCATGGGTATATATGTATGTGTCTGTGTGTGTATATATATGTGTATATTGAGATGTATGGATGTGTAGGTTTGTGTGTGTGGACGTGTGTGTATATACATGTGTATGGGGGTGGGTTGGGCCATTTCTTTCTTCTGTTTCCTTGCGCTACCTCGCAAATGCGGGAGACAGCGACAAAGCAAAATAAATATATATATATATATATATATATATATATATATATATATATATATATATATATATATATATATATATATATATATTTTATTTTATATTTATTTTGCTTTGTCGCTTTGTAGCGTTAAGAACAGAGGACTGGGCCTCTGAGGGAACATCCTCACCTGGCCCCCCCTCTCTGTTCCTTCTTTTGGAAAATTAAAAAAAAAGAAAAAAGAGGGGAGGATTTCCAGCCCCCCGCTCCCTCCCCTTATAGTCGCCTTCTACGACACGCAGGGAATACGTGGGAAGTATTCTTTCTCCCCTATCCCCAGGGATATATATATATATATATATATATATATATATTTTTTTTTTTTTTTTTTTTTTTTTATACTTTGTCGCTGTCTCCCGCGTTTGCGAGGTAGCGCAAGGAAACAGACGAAAGAAATGGCCCCCCCCCCCATACACATGTACATACACACGTCCACACACGCAAATATACATACCTACACAGCTTTCCATGGTTACCCCAGACGCTTCACATGCCTTGCTTCAATCCACTGACAGCACGTCAACCCCTGTATACCACATGACTCCAATTCACTCTATTTCTTGCCCTCCTTTCACCCTCCTGCATGTTCAGGCCCCGATCACACAAAATCTTTTTCACTCCATCTTTCCACCTCCAATTTGGTCTCCCTCTTCTCCTCGTTCCCTCCACCTCCGACACATATATCCTCTTGGTCAATCTCTCCTCACTCATTCTCTCCATGTGCCCAAACCATTTCAAAACACCCTCTTCTGCTCTCTCAACCACGCTCTTTTTATTTCCACACATCTCTCTTACCCTTACGTTACTTACTCGATCAAACCACCTCACACCACACATTGTCCTCAAACATCTCATTTCCAGCACATCCATCCTCCTGCGCACATCTCTATCCATAGCCCACGCCTCGCAACCATACAACATTGTTGGAACCACTATTCCCTCAAACATACCCATTTTTGCTTTCCGAGATAATGTTCTCGACTTCCACACATTTTTCAAGGCTCCCAAAATTTTCGCCCCCTCCCCCACCCTATGATCCACTTCCGCTTCCATGGTTCCATCCGCTGACAGATCCACTCCCAGATATCTAAAACACTTCACTTCCTCCAGTTTTTCTCCATTCAAACTCACCTCCCAATTGACTTGACCCTCACCCCTACTGTACCTAATAACCTTGCTCTTATTCACATTTACTCTCAACTTTCTTCTTCCACACACTTTACCAAACTCAGTCACCAGCTTCTGCAGTTTCTCACATGAATCAGCCACCAGCGCTGTATCATATATATATATATATATATATAAGGGGAGAAAGAATACTTCCCACATATGATTACGCTACCTCGCTGACGCGGGAAATGGCGAATAGTATGAAAGAAAGAAAGATATATATAACATACAAAGCTCCAACAGCCAGGATCGAACCCGGGACCCCTTGTGCAAGAGGCAGGCATGCTAACCGCTAGGCTAAGGGACTGTATACTAGGAAACAACTATTCGAAATACTAAGTACTCGAATACCCTTCGTCTCACAATGGTGAGCAACGGGGTCTATCGGTTGTTTCCGAACAGAACACATAGCCAGCTGATAGCGTTTTACCGAACCTGACTGTACAACGCGGAGTTATATGAATACGAATAAAGTGTATATGAACGCGCACCTTCATAGAACATACAAAGCTCCAACAGCTGTTGGAGCTTTGTATGTTCTATGAAGGTGCGCGTTCATATACACTTTATTCGTATATATATATATATATATATATATATATATATATATATATATATATATATATATATATATATATATATATGTGTGTGTGTGTGTGTGTGTGTGTGTATTTTTACTAGGAACCATTAATAGTTATGGCAATACTCTGTCCTATGTTCCATTGGACTCAATCCTTTTCATTTGAAACATATGACAATAATCAAGATAAAGAGAAGCAGATGTGGTGTCGTGGGATGGTTGATTAGCGTGCAGGTGATCGAGTGTGCTTTGGTTAATAACATGACGGGGGTGAACTGAGGAACACCGTGCTGGGAATCGGCCTCTCCTCACACAAGGGGAAGGATGTGTAAGGATATGACCTGTGATCTGCTGCGTAACTAAACCAGTCACAAGCGATGCAGAGTACGTGAGCAAACTGTGAATACACTTGTTATAAGCTGGATTCTCTTATAAAATCAAAGTACACTTCATTTATTTCCTTTAAGTTCCTCTAGCACCAAGGGAATTGATCAGTATTTCAGTGTAAGTAAATTATGCATGAGGATATAAGCCCTCAAAGTAAATCATTTTTTATCATAGCAAAAAGACATCATCTTTTTTATTTGACGTTTAAAGGCTCCAAACATGAACAAAGTCGTCATCGATACCAACCTTAAACAAAACTTGAAAAAGGTTGTACAGATTAGAATGGACGAAGAAAAGAAGACACGAAATGTAGGAGCGAGAGGGTAAACCAACAGGATGGAGCCATAAGAGAGGTATGTGCCTGGATGAATCAGCAAGATGGAGCCTCATGAGAGGTATGTGTCTGGGTAACCAACAGGATGGAGCCATTAGAAAACTATTTTCATGGGTGATATGGTAAGATGGAGCCGTACAAGGATGAGCGTGCAAAGTGGAGAAATAGGATAGTTTTGTAGCTGGTTGAGCCTGCAGGATGGAGTCACAAGAGACCTTATATGCTTAGATGGGTCAGCACGGTGGATCCAAATGAGAGAGGCCTCACTAAACCAGTAGGATGGAACTGTAGGAGAGATATGTACTTGGATGAGGGCGCGATGCTATCAAAAAGGATTGACACAGAGTTTCTAGCGCGGTGCAAGAGGTAGTAATACTTATGAGTTGGGTATGTATTGCACTTAACGTTTATGAGATTGCCATGGTTTCCACTGTCAGTGAAGTGATGAAAGAGTCATATATTGATCTCAGATACACACTGAGGCAGTTCTAACTGTGCCCTTCATCATGCAGGTGAGTGTTCTTAACATGGGCCATCACCAGGTGAGTACAACTCTATCGTACTTCACTACCAACCAAAACCTTTCCGAGACCTGAATTATTTTAACGTCTACCGCTGTATGAAGATGCAGTGAGTGGAACAGCTGTATGTTCTATGAGATATAAGGGTAATATGGTTGCAAATTGCGTCTATAACAGGAAGAAGTCCTCATTGCAATATGGATTTTTAGTTATCCAAGAAATGGTTACTGAAAGATTAATTAGATACAGTTAGCTCATATATATTAATATCACGTTAATAAACAGTTTTACCCATAGTCTATGTTTCATGTATACAATGTATAGACTTTCTCAATATAGTTTATGCAAAAGTTTTGCTTTAATTACTCAGATAACTGCAGATAAACCAGAAACATGCCAAAGTTACGAATCAGGTTTTCAAATATAACAAATATTCATTTATACAATGACACCACAGCCTGCCGACCCACTTTCATTTATCCATTTGCTGGCTGAAAGCCCATTTAACAAATTATATGATAACTAGGATATAATTGAATTTAAATGGGGAACTTGAGGTATTTCCTTTTTTATATGCAACAGTTATGTGAAATAAGTAGGATCATTCGCAGTACATCGCAATAAATAAATTCCCATTGAAATTTTATTCTTGTTGAGATAACCAGGAATTTTTTCTAGATACATTTTTTCTTTGTGGTATTTTAGTTGATCGTAAGTATAGAGTGAAACGTTTATCTTCCAAAGAGAAATACGAACATGAAAGTTGATTTTAGTACCTCAGGAAATGTTAAAAACAAAAAACTTCCCGAACAGAGGAGATCCTATGTTCAGTATTACAAATTCTTACAACATACTAGTCCTTAGTAACAGTTGTATTATAGTAAGATTCTTTCTTTAGACGCATACAATGATTCTGATGTTGCCAGTGAATTTTGGGAAGATGAAAATGTAAATGGTTCTCGTGTGACTGGCTGGGTAAGTCGCTCAACTGATGATTTGTCAGGTATATGTAAATGATAGCTATTAAGATCGATATTTTATCTTCTTTAATGGAGATGCTAACAAACTCAAAGCTGTTTGTCTACAGATATTGATACTTATCAAACTTTATCTACTCATTTATTTATGTATGTCTGTAAGTCTGTCAGTCTTATTTTTCCTTCATTCTTGGAGGCTTCAGTCACGAACTTTAGTTCACAGCAAGGCCGGTTCTAAATTGAAATATAAAGAGGTTATTGAAAGGGGGAAAAAAAAGGAGAGACAAGGAAAAGCACTTACGAGTTTTGGAGGAAGTGAAAAACCTGTCTTTTGAAAAGCGTCAGGTCATAGTCAGTTGGTAAGACATGAGAGGGCAGAGAGTTCCAAATCTTCGAGGTGTAGAGAAAGAAATAGTTTTCAAAACTACTACCTTTGAGTTGTTGATGGCCTCACAGTAATCATGTGACGCAATAGTTTGCCGAATATTGCCTGGTCTACCTATCAGCATATGCTGATGAATGTAGACATTTACTGCATACCTATCAGAGGGGTAGCATTACACAGTCCTAGCTGCGTTTGTCTCGGGGTTCTGAAAGTGACTTGCATTCCACCTTCCTTATCATTATGAACATGAGTGATCGTTACTGTTTAAGGATCTGAATATCAAATGCAATGATTTTGAATGCATGTTCACTCGTTCAGCTCTCCAAAGAACAATATTTGTCAACAATACCCAGAGGTCATGGATGTCAGTGTAACCCAGATAAAAAATCGGCTCAGTCATCCGTCATTGTCAAAGGAAAAGATGTTGAAATTATTTAAAGAATTAAGAACTGTACTTGAAAAATATTGCATTTGACCGCCTCGAGCAGGAATATTTTTTCCTAGATTTTGTAACGGTTTAGAGGTGAAGATGGTACGATGCCATCAGCCGGTTTGTGCCAGTGGTGAAGATTGTACTATACCATCAGCCGTTTGTGCCAGTGGTGAAGATGGTACGATCCCATCAGCCGGTTTGTGCCATTGGTGAAGATGGTACGATACCATCAGCCGGTTTGTGCCACTGGTGAAGATGGTACGATACCATCAGCCGGTTTGTGCCAGTGGTGAAGATGGTACGATACCATCAGCCGGTTTGTGCCAGTGGTGAAGATGGTACGATACCATCACCTTGGATCCAGGTTATATCAGAGTTGGACATATATACTGCCACGAGAACCATTATGACGGAAGTCAGGAATTACCTCAAGGTTCCAGGTAGAAGAGGTAACACAGGAAGGAGCTTTTCAGCTTCCTGGCGCGACAGAATATATAGTAGTCCAGCATGACGCAAAAGAGGGTGAACAATGCAATGGCATGCTTTGTGCGCCAGGGAAGGAAGGCATTACAAATGTTTTAGATTTTGATGAAACACTTATCACCGTCACATATAGAGGAAACACAATAGTTGTTGCAGTCTTCTTGCTGTTTGGTTTTTGAGTGATCAGAATGTTGTAGGCTGCTGCTCTAACATGCTTATCCTTTTTGCAGCCATCTTGAAATACTGAAGCTCCGATACTTTCTTACCCGCTCCACGCTGAACTGTGTGTGTGTGTGTGTGTGTGTGTGTGTGTGTGTGTGTGTGTGTTTCTTTCATTCTTTGCCTTCTGAAATGATATTAATTGCCAAGATCTCTGTTAACTTTTTGAAGAGAAACTCATATGAGAATTTGTTTCTAATAAATATTTAAGATACCAAAATGAAGACTACACAGTTTATCTTATCATCTTGGCCTGCACGCAGTTAATACTTAAGACTTCAGCGTCTGATAATTAGGCTGTTTAAGAATGAATTCACTCTGCGTAATTCTCATTAGCCGATATTCCATGTGTCTAAGTAACTGTAATTGGTGAAAGAGTGTTTATGAGAACGATGCAACGATTATTACGGGAATCTTGTTTCCTTTATATTTGTGTGTATCCAAACCTTTTTCTTCACTGCTTTACCTACGTACATATACATGTTATTAAGAAACTCATGACTAGATTCTGCTGTGGTTTTAAGTACCTGATGTTCCTTGTCTTAGATATGATTTTCATTTCATGTGAAAAATTTACATTGTCTAAGAAATTTCAAAGTTGAATGACGTGATTTTGATGGTAGGAAAGTTTCCCTTTTCAATAAGCAATGTTTTGATGAAATCTAAGGAGCAGTTTCGATGGTAAATCTTACGTCATGATGGTTGTGTCGGACGATGAGTGATGGGCCAAGATAGTTTAATCTCCGGAGGTTAGGCTCTTGGCGGGGAAGGCTTCACCAAGTCCCCGCAGGCAGCGTCAGGCGCGCCTGGCCAGATGGTCGTCTCTTATCTCTCGTCATCCTGACGTGTAAATGTTTCTCCATTAATTGTGTTTGAATTCATGTGATCATGTATACGCTGCTTGTTGTTCATGGATGTAGAGGCTATATACGACGACTTCACAGTGATATATCTTAGTTGAAAAAATTATATATACAGTCTGGTGATGTATTTCCATTCACAAGAAAAGTTCTCTGCTTGACTGAAATTCGAATTGTTTTTGTATGATGTATTCAGTAACAACATACATATTTACCATGTACCTTCATATGAAATAACGTCATTGCATTTCCTGCAAGAACTGAAATATGCGTAATGAATATTTTATAGAGAAAATCAGTTGAAGGGAAAAGTCGGAATTCTTGGTCTGACTAAACTCTTGGGTACGGGTGACAGGGCAGCAAGCGAGAGTAATGCAATGTCAGACTGTGGAATTTCGCTTCGACATTTCCATCTTTATTACCTGTACAACATACAACCCCTGTGCGGATCACAACATTCGTCATTTTGTGAAAATATTTGCTTGGTGTTTTTTGCTAGGCATTCATTTTGATTTGACATTTGTATGACTTACGCGATTTGCATGCTAGCTTTACAATAATGTTTTCAAACTTTAATGTTAATTGTTCTTCCATGAACCGGTAAAATAAAGACAGTTGTCAGGAGATTAAGTTGTAGCAATTGAATGAATCATGACGTGAATGGTACTTCACGAAAATTTCATCATGCAAAGCAGGTACAGAGCATTACCTGAACCTCTGAAGATGGCAAGAAATAGCTAATGAAACATTATGAAGTGTAGATCACCGGATTCATTTTTCTGTGTCGCTTTTCTTTGTGGAGAGAAGGTTACCCCATGTTGGATTTCTCCCAGAAGGCCTTGAGTCCCTAAGCCAAGCAGGTTGATGGTTGCCATATCAGGGAATAAATTACCATCAGTGTCATTTAATCGGCTTAGATTAAAATGATTTTGTATGATGTCCTTGTCAGGCAAGCAACTATGCCTGCCTAATGCAGTTCTTTTGCCAGCTCGTCTGTATGGCGAATGAGGTTCTCTTGCGCACACTTGCACCGCGCAGATTTATATGATGGGCAAGTTATTTATGTTTCGTTGGATTGTCTCAAATCAATGTGGAATGTTTTAGATGATGGGTGGTATGGATGACTGGAAGTCATATGAATGTTTAAGTGTGCAGATTTTTTGTTTAAATCGGAGGTAGAAATATCAATCACATCTTAACATTTTAAAAGCTCATGTGAGCTGTGATATTTCTTGAAAGTTAAATCCTTTAACATATAGATTTAGCTGTTCTCACTAGCAGTAAAAGGAAAGTGCGCTGTAAACGCTGGTTACTTGCAATTTGTTACTTACCTGCCACTCAGTCCTTATTATGAAAGCCGTATTTATTGAAAAATATTTTCTTGTGGAATAATGGAATCGAGTTGGCCACAGGTCATCTATTCTTTTGATTCATTTAGATACACAACTCTGAAACAAGAATGAAACACATATTGTTTCAAAACAAGTTAATGCAAAGGGACATGATTCACAAGTGGCTGCGGGAACAATAGTATTGCTTGACAGGGTGTGAACTTTAAGGGAAAGAAGATGAAGTTTGTACAAGTATCTTTCTTTTATTTGTGCTGAGATCCCGGGGTATGTCAAGTACAACATTATTTATACCCCGTTACTTAGTAAGATCCTGATGTAAGGCAGTAAATATTTTCATTGATCAGCCTTATGAGTACTGAGCTCCACCATGAAGACCTTTGAAAATCTAGAATAACAAGGATGAAGATGACACAGTTGTATTACATGACCAACCAACTGCATCAACCAGTTTGCGGCTAACTTCAGAACCAAACGCGTTTCCGTAAGTTAAATGTATACATATGGGTAGATAGATAAATAGATAGCTATTGATATTTCTCAAAATTACCTTAATGTAATTAATTATAGGAAGGACAAATCGAGTTGCTTTATGTTGACCTGTCGGTCTGTCTGCACATATCCCTCCAGGGATAAGCTGATGTGCCCCCTTTCCTTGATATACCTCCTTACCTTCAATATCTTCAGCAGCAGTTTATGATAATACTGATCTCCCTCAGACGGCATTCAGAGAGCTGTATTAAAGGACACATTTGCATAAGCGTGTTACGACATAACGTTTAACTTCCTTTACATAAGAGAAATGTCATCTCTTGTATGAACGTTTCTATGTTCAAGTGTGTTTTAGTTTCATCTCGCCAAGTGAATGTGTCCAGCCTCCATCATCACCCACGACTTTCCCCTTTTCTCTCAGCTGGAGGGTAAGGCAGGAGAGATGTTATATATCTTGCGTCGGGCCATTAAGTTAAGTAGCCCATATCCCTCCTCCCAGAGTAATGAAAGCCATCCTGGGGGATTTGGCCCGAATATGACGGAGACATCTTGATGAGAAGTTGCTCCTTCAGGCTCTCATAAGTTTGTTGATGTGCTTCTCTAGTACTTTCAAGTGACGGCCGAAGGTGTAAGACTGCCAAGTTCCCGTCTTCCTTTGTGATGAGTTTCTCGTACCAAAGTTTTATCTCAAAGTTCCATTGTTTGGTTTATCTTAGGAAAGTGTTCAAATCTTCGGAATTCTTTGATGATTCGATTGAAGCATTTTTTGCTTACTTAGGTTTTTTCTTTTTTCGTGAAGACCAACAGTTAAGTGGTTCAATTGTATTAGATTTTAATCCATTAGGATATCTAAATCTATAGGTTGTTCTGTGAATCAAACAGTTGAACACTTCATCGCGTTTCATGAGTATGATAACCTTAAAGACCTTGACTGTTAAACAGGTCCAAGAGACAAGGGTTATTATGCGTAGGCTAAACGCAGAAGCTCGAAGCTTTCGACTGAATTTCAAGCCATATTCAAGGATACAGAGTCAATATGAACAAAAGAATATATACAAAACCAGCTTCACCACAGCTGACGAAACAAGGAACTGCTGATCACAGAAACATGGAAGGTTGACCTGAACGTTAACGTGACCCGTCCCTGTACCTGGTGAAGGACGTCAGGTCAGCTACTACTTCCTCAATTCTGCCACATTTCAACAGAAATCTCATTAAGATGTTATCTAATTCATACATTCCTTCATTCATTTTTATCTTAATTCCATTTAAATTAGCAAGTCTGGTAATAACAACTCCTGAAGAACATAGAAGATATCTGGACTATAGTAGATCGATGATACAGAAAGTAGTGCTGTTATTGAATTGGTGATTCTGGAGTCTTTCTAAATATGCGACACATATATAATATGTATCTCATATGCTATCCTTTTTATCTCTGTACCTTCCCTTTGACCCCGTGCCACTTCCTCTCGTACATTTAACAATCACTTGCGTTCATCCGCGCTCATTCCTTACCCATGCAACTCTCATTTCTCCACTAACCGCTTAACTTCCTCGTACTACCACTCATTATCGTTTCTCACTTGACCGTATCCCATCTTTTATATGCCACACACTTCTGTCGCACAGGCACTGCTTCCCCAATATATTCTATTCCTTCCTCACACACCTCGTCATGTTTTCTGTCACATTTTGCCATTCTCCACTTGTATCTCTTCAAGCTTCTTGTCCAAGCTCTTTCAGTTTCACCAGCTTCTTGCCACCCGCGTCATTTTCTCTTTTCCTATAACTACTTGTCTCTCACCCTTGTCTCCAGCTGTATAACTGCTCTCTTCTCCTAAGACAGTTCCAGAGAAAAAGCCCCTTGTAATCCTGCTAAGCTATGCATTTGAATTTTATCCTTGGTATCACCACTTACTAATTAATTCAGTTCTGCAGGGGATATTACGCCTTTGATAACTTCGTAGAATAGAAAGTGTGGCTTCATTCGCTCAGTTTACGAGCTTCAGACACAATGGGGCCGCGGGGAAGCGTTCCCTCAACTCCCTTTCAACTTAATAAAGGACTGAGTCAACACAAGTGGCGCGGCGACAAGTAGCAGCACACGAGTGTAGCCTCCTGCCTTATGTGCGATGGCGAATCGAGATTAACCGAGCCCAACGTATTTCATTTAGGTAGTCGAACCTACATCGCTTGGGATGTCGACGTGGATTCATCATGAGAGTTAGACCTTCCTCGTCCAGGTATTTCAACAGAATACATCGAGGGTTTAGTTTACTTGGGTTGGTAGTGTGTCCAGAGTGTATTCATCATCTGAGGACCTCGACTATGTTATCCATGAACTAAGACCGTATTGGACCTGCTTGATATGGTTAAATCAATCTTGTGATTGGAATGTAAACAATTTCGAGACTACAACTTCTGCATGTTCAAAATCCACTAAACCTACCAAACCTTCATCATTTACGAGTACAAGGTGGTGACAAGAAGGCAACTTGTTTGGTCAGCCGAATGTGTTTTATGTATCACGTTTGTGTGGTGGATGGATAGGAGGATAGGTTTATAGTTACTCGGTGCTGAGCCTTCTTATTGCCTCCTCCTGGTGAGTGAAGGAGGGATGAACAACCACATTTTCAATGTTCTGAATTTTAACTGAATCAAGTTAATCAAAAGATAGGGATCTGGAAAGGTGAGCGTTCATTATGTGTGGAGTCTGGCTGCATTATGACAGAAAGCGATCGTTCACCTTGGGGCAGAGGTAGAAGTTCGTTATGGGTTGATGGAGGGTGTTACGTGCAGTGTGCAAGAGAGAGAGAGAGAGAGAGAGAGAGAGAGAGAGAGAGAGAGAGAGAGAGAGAGAGAGAGAGAGAGAGATTATGATAAAAGTAGACCTTTTGTGCTTGTGGATGATCCCTCCGGAGCTGTTGCTTAGTGTTGATGTGGAGGTGGTAGATTACAGTGAAGCAGAGTCAGGCGTTTATTATGTAGCAGAGGTGTTCATTATGGTGCAAATGTGATCGTCTATTGTGGACCATTAGTAGGCGCTCAGAATGCAGTGATTGTCGATGCTTATTGTAGAATTAGAAATGGAAGTGGACATTCATGCGTTACCGGCGTCTTTGATGTTCGAGACAAAATGATGAATAATCAGAAAAACAAACATTTGTTTAACGATTAAGAGCATGATTTGTTTTCGTGGCAATCGCTCCAGTCTTACATATTTACTTGATTTCTAATATGACTTCATACATTAGGATGCATTATAACTTGATTTCATTTATCTAGTGTTCAGAAAACATTCGAAATCATCTCACATCAAATATTACTGGCAGAAGTTTTGTTACGTGATATGAACGATGTTAAGAAATTTGCTGACTGGCCATCAACAGACAGTAGTGATAAAGTGACGCGCCCTGCAACGCTGAGGTGTTAAAAAAGGAGTTCATCAAGGATCACTTCTGGGACGTATTCTCTTTGATATATTACATGACTGTTATAATGAAGAATGACGTAAGATGTCAAAGTCTTCAGGTGAGTATAAATAAGAGACGTCTGCAAATGCAAGTTAACCCAGGCAAACTGATAGACAGTTTTTACATAGTGTAAATGTTTACACATATCATCAGTCGAATAGAAACTGCAGCACAGACTTTGTGAAAATGATGTAGATGGAGAAAGAACAATTGTAATTATGTCTGATGTTATGAAGTACAAGGAAGCGGTGTTTATTGACAGAAAACAAACAGAACTTTGGCTTACTAGGTCAGGCATTCGAATTTAGCACTTAGAAAGTAATCCTTCCTGTACACTTGGCTGGTTCTCCTCCATCTGGAATACCATGTTAATTTTTGTCGCGTTTCTTTAAAATAAACATTGCTCTTAGTCATCTGTTTACTTTTTGTTCTGTCCACCTAAAGATCTTTCCTCACTCATTCTCTCCATGTGCCCGAACCATTTCAAAACACCCTCTTCTGCTCTCTCAACCACGCTCTTTTTATTTCCACACATCTCTCTTACCCTTACGTTACTTACTCGATCAAACCACCTCACACCACATATTGTCCTCAAACATCTCATTTCCAGCACATCCATCCTCCTGCGCACAACTCTATCCATAGCCCACGTCTCGCAACCATACAACATTGTTGGAACCACTATTCCTTCAAGCATACCCATTTTTGCTTTCCGAGATAATGTTCTCGACTTCCACACATTCTTCAAGGCTCCCAGAATTTTCGCCCCCTCCCCCACCCTATGATCCACTTCCGCTTCCATGGTTCCATCCGCTGCCAGATCCACTCCCAGATATCTAAAACACTTCACTTCCTCCAGTTTTTCTCCATTCAAACTCACCTCCCAATTGAATTGACCCTCAACCCTACTGTACCTAATTACCTTGCTCTTATTCACATTTACTCTTAACTTTCTTCTTTCACACACTTTACCAAACTCAGTGGATCATAGGGTGGGGGAGGGGGCGAAAATTCTGGGAGCCTTGAAGAATGCGTGGAAGTCGAGAACATTATCTCGGAAAGCAAAAATGGGTATGTTTGAAGGAATAGTGGTTCCAACAATGTTGTATGGTTGCGAGGCGTGGACTATGGATAGAGTTGTGCGCAGGAGGATGGATGTGCTGGAAATGAGATGTTTGAGGACAATGTGTGGTGTGAGGTGGTTTGATCGAGTAAGTAACGCAAGGGTAAGAGAGATGTGTGGAAATAAAAAGAGCGTGGTTGAGAGAGCAGAAGAGGGTGTTTTGAAATGGTTTGGTCACATGGAGAGATTGAGTGAGGAAAGATTGACCAAGAGGATATATGTGTCGGAGGTGGAGGGAACGAGGAGAAGAGGGAGACCAAATTGGAGGTGGAAAGATGGAGTGAAAAAGATTTTGTGTGATCGGGGCCTGAACATGCAGGAGGGTGAAAGGAGGGCAAAGAATAGAGTGAATTGGAGCGATGTGGTATACCGGGGTTGACGTGCTGTCAGTGGATTGAATCAAGGCATGTGTATGGGGTTGGGTTGGGCCATTTCTTTCGTCTGTTTCCTTGCGCTACCTCGCAAACGCGGGAGACTGCGACAAAGCAAAAAAAAAAAAAAAAAAAAAAAATATATATATATATATATATATATATATATATATATATATATATATATATATATATATATTGGAAAGGATCACAATTTTGCGCGTGATCAAGATATTCCTGAGTCTACGCGGAAAATGAAACGCGATAAGTTCCCAAGTGCTCTTTCGTGTAATAATCACATCATTAGGGGAGACACAAGAGAGAAATATAAGTCAGTTGATATACATCGATATACATCGAAGAGACGAAGCTAGGACGCCATTTGGTAAACATGTGATTGTCCAAAACATGTTTACCAAATGGCGTCCTAGCTTCGTCTCTTCGATGTATATCAACTGACTTATGTTTCTCTCTTGTGTCTCCCCTGATGATGTGATTATTACACGAAAGTGCACTTGGGAACTTTTCGTGTTTCATTTTCCTCGTGGACTCATAGGAATATATATATATATATATATATATATATATATATATATATATATATATATATATATATATATATATATATATATTTTTTTTTTTTTTTTTTTTCAAACTATTCGCCATTTCCCGCGTTAGCAAGGTAGCGTTAAGAACTGAGGACTGGGCCTCTGAGGGAATATCCTCACCTGGCCCCCTTCTCTGTTCCTTCTTTTGGAAAATTAAAAAGAAACAAGAGGGGAGGATTTCCAGCCCCCCGCTCCCTCCCCTTTTAGTCGCCTTCTACGACACGCAGGGAATACGTGGGAAGTATTCTTTCTTCCCTATCCCCAGGGATAATATATATATATATATATATATATATATATATATATATATATATATATATATATATATATATATATTCTATTATTATACTATGTCGCTGTCTTCCGCGTCAGCGAGGTAGCGCAAGAAATCAGACGTAAGAATGGCCTAATCCACCCACATACACATGTAAATACATACTCGTCCACACACGCACATATACATACCTATACATTTCAACGTATACATATATATATACATACACAGACATATACACATATACACTTGTACATAATTCATACTTGCTGCCTTTATTCATTCCCGTTGCCAACCCCGCCACAAATGAAATGACAACCCCCTCCCCCCCCCGCATGCGCGCGAGGTAGCGGTAGGAAAAGACAACAAAGGCCACATTCGTTCACCCTCAGTCTCTAGCTGTCATGTATATTGCACCGAAACCACATCTCCCTTTCCACATATAGGCCCCACAAAACTTTCCATAGTTTACCCCAGACGCTTCACATGCCCTGGTTCAATCCATTGACAGCGCGTCGACCCCGGTATACCACATCGCTCCAGTTCACTCTATTCCTTGCACGCCTTTCACCCTCCTGCATGTTTCAACCTCCAATTTGGTCTCCCCCTTCTCGTTCCCTCCACCTTTGACACATATATCTTCTTTTTCAAGCTTTCCTCATTCATACTCTCCTTGTGACCAAACCATTTCAAAACACCCTCTTCTGCTCTCTCAACCACACTCTTTTTATTACCACACATCTCTCTTACCCTTTCATTACTTACTCGATCAAACAACCTCACACCACATATTGTCCTCAAACATCTCATTTCCAACAAATCAACCCTCTTGCTCACAATTCTATCTACAGCCCACGCCTCGCAACCATACAACATTGTTGGAACCACTATTCCTTCAAACATACCCATTTTTGCTTTCCGAGATAATGTTCTCGACTTCCACACATTCTTCAAGGCTCCCAGAATTTTCGCCCCCTCCCCCACCCTATGATTCACTTCCACTTCCATGGTTCCATCCGCTGCCAAATCCACTCCCAGATATCTAAAACACTTCACTTCCTCCAGTTTTTCTCCATTCAAACTTACCTCCCAATTGACTCGACCATCAACCCTAATGTACCTAATAACCTTACTCTTATTCACATTTACTCTCAACTTCTTTCACACACCTTACCAAACTCAGTCGCCAGCTTCTGCAGTTTCTCACATGAATCAGCCACCAGCGATGTATCATCAGCGAACAACAACTGACTCACTTCCCAAGCTCTCATATCCATAACAGACTGCATACTTGCCCCTCTTTCCAAAACTCTTGCATTCACCTCCCTAGCAAACGCATCCATAAACAAATTAAACAACCATGGAGACATCACACACCCCTGCCGCAAACCTACATTCACTGAGAACCAATCACTTTCCTCTCTTCCTACACGTACACATGCCTTGCATCCTCGATAAAACTTTTCACTGCTTCTAACAACTTGCCTCCCACACCATATATTCTTAATACCTTCCACAGAGCATCTCTATCAACTCTATCATATGCCTTCTCCAGATCCAAAAATGCTACATACAAATCCATTTGCTTTTCTAAGTATTTCTCACATACATTCTTCAAAGCAAACACATGACCCACACATTCTCTACCACTTCTGAAACCACACTGCTTTTCCCCAATCTGATGCTGTGTACATGCCTTCACCCTCTCAATCAATACCCTCCCATATGATTTCCCAGGAATACTCAACAAACTTATACCTCTGTAATTTGAGCACTCACTCTTATCCCCTTTTCCTTTGTACAATGGCACTATGCAAGCATTCCGCCAATCCTCAGGCACCTCACCATGAATCATACATACATTGAATAATCTTACCAACCAGTCAGCAATACAGTCATCCCCTTTTTTTGATAAATTCCACAGCAATTCCATCCAGACCCGCTGCCTTGGCGGCTTTCATCTTCCGCAAAGCTTTTACTACCTCTTCTCTGTTTACCAAATAATTTTCCCCAACCCTCTCACTTTGCACACCACCTCGACCAAAACACTCTATATCTGCCACTCTATCATCAAACACATTCAACAAACCTTCAAGATACTCACTCCATCTCCTTCTTACATCACCACTACTTGTTATCACCTCCCCATTAGCGCCCTTCACTGAAGTTCCATTTGCTCCCTTGTGTTACGCACTTTATTTACGTCCTTCCAAAGGATCTTTTTATTCTCCCTAAAATTTAATGATACTCTCTCACCCCAACTCTCATTTGCCCTCTTTTTCACCTCTTGCACCTTTCTCTTGACCTCCTGCCTCTTTCTTTTATACATCTCCCTCTCATTTGCATTATTTCCCTGCAAAAATCGTCCAAATGCCTCTCTCTTCTCTTTCACTAATAAGCTTACTTCTTCATTCCACCACTCACTACCCTTTCCAATCTGCCCACCTCCCACGCTTCTCATGCCACAAGCATCTTTTGCGCAAGCCATCACTGCTTCCCTAAATACATCCCATTCCTCCCCCACTCCCTTTACCTCTTTTGTTCTCACCTTTTTCCATTCTGTACTGAGTCTCTCCTGGTACTTACTCACACAGGTCTCCTTCCCAAGCTCACTTACTCTCACCATTCTCTTCACCCCAACATTCTCTCTCTCTCTCTCTCTCTCTCTCTCTCTCTCTCTCTCTCTCTCTCTCTCTCTCTCTCTCTGTATATATATATATATATATATATATATATATATATATATATATATATATATATATATATATATATATATATATATTATCCCTGTGGATAGGAGAGAAAGAATACTTCCCACGTATTCCCTTTATGTCGTAGAAGGCGAGGGGGAGGGAGGGGGGGGGGGGGGGGGGGCTGGAAATCCTCCCCTCTTGTTTTTTTTTACTTTTCCAAAAGAAGGAACAGAGAAGGAGGCCAGGTGAGGATATTCCCTCAGAGGCCCAGTCCTCTGTTCTTAACGCTACCTTGCTAATGCGGGAAATGGCGAATAGTTTGAATATATATATATATATATATATATATATATATATATATATATATATATATATATATATATATATATATATATATTTTTTTTTTTTTTTTTTTCATACTATTCGCCATTTTCCCGCGATAACGAGGTAGCGTTAAGAACAGAGGACTGGGCCTTTGAGGGAATATCCTCACTTGGCCCTCTTCTCTGTTCCTTCTTTTGGAAAATTAAAAAAAAAAAAACGAGAGGGGAGGATTTCCAGCCCCCCCGCTCCCTTCCCTTTTAGTCGCCTTCTACGACACGCAGGGAATACGTGGGAAGTATTCTTTCTCCCCTATCCCCAGGGAAAATATACATATATATATATATATATATATATATATATATATATATATATATATATATATATATATATATATATATATATACATATATATAATATTTTTTATTATTTTATATATACATATATACACATATACATACATATATATATATATATATATATATATATATATATATATATATATATATATATATATATACACATAAACGCCCATACACGCGCATATAGATAGATATACATATACGTATCAACGTCTGCATACATGTACATATATATATATATATATCAACGTAAGCACATATACATACATATACATATAAAAATACAGACATATACATATATACACATGTACATATTTATACTTGCTTGCCTTCATCCATTCTTAGCGCCATCCCGTCCCACAGGAAACAGCGTCGCTACCTCTTGCTTCAGGAGAGTAGCGCCTGGAAGACATACAAAAAAGGCCACAATCGTTCACACTCACTCTCTACTTGTCATGTGCAATGCACCGAACCACAGCACCCTATCCACATCCAGGCCCCCACATGGTTTACTCCCGACATTTCACATGCCCTGGTTCAGTCCGTTGACAGCACGTCGACCCCGGTATACCACATCTTTCTAATTCACTCTGTTCCTTGCACGCGTCTCACCCTCCTGCATGTTCAGGTCCCGATCGCTCAAAATCTTTTTCACTCCATCCTTCCACCTCCAATTTTGTCTCTCCCTTTTCTTTGTTCCCTCCACCTCTGACATATATCCTCTTTGTCAGTCTTACCTCACTCATTCTCTCCATATTCGTTCCGTATGTCCAAACCATTTCAACACACTTTCTTCTGCTCTCTCAACCACACTCTTTTTATTTCCACGCATCGCTCGTACCCTTTCATTAGTTACTCGATCAAACCACCTCACACCACATATTGTCCTCAAATAGCTCATTTCCAACACATCCACAACCCTATCTATAGCCCATACCTCGCAACCATGTAACATTGTTGGAACCACTATTCATTCAAACATGCCCATTTTTCCTCTTCAAGATAACGTTCTCTTCTTCCACACATTCTTCATCGCTCCCAGAACCTTTGCCTCCTCCCGCACTCTGTGACTCACTTCCATGGTTCCATTCGCTGCTAAGTCCACTCCCATATATCTAAAACACTTCACTTCCTCCAATTTTTCTCCATTGAAACTTACATCCCAATTAACTTGTCCCTAAACCCTACTGAACCTAATAACCTTATTCACATTTACTCTCAGTTTCTCCTTTCACACGCTTTTCATAACTCAGTCACCCATTTCTGCAGTTTCTCGTTCGAATCAGCCACCAGAGCTGTGTCATCGGCGAGCAATAACTGACTTACTTCCCAGGCCCTCTCATCCAGAACAGATCGCATTCTCGCTACTCTTCCAAAACTCTTGCATTTACCTCCCGAAGCACCTTAGCCATGAACAAATTAGACAACCATGGGGTCATCATACACCCCTGCCGCAGACCGACTGGGAACCAATCACTTTCTTCTTTTCCTACTTGTGCACATGCCTTATATCCTTGGTAAAAACTTTTCACTGCTTCGAGCAGCTTACCTTCCACATCATTTGCACTTAAGACCTTCCACAAAGCATCTCTATCAATTCTATCATAAGCCTTCTCCAGATCCATAAATGCTACATACAAATCCATCTTTTTTTCTACGAATTCTCACACACTTTCTTCATAGCAAACACCTGATCCACGCATCCTCTACCGCTTCTGAAACCACACTGCTCCTCCCCAATTTGATGTTCCGTATATTCTTCACCCTCTCAATCAGTACACACACGCACACGTGTGTGTGTGTGTGTGTGTATGTGTGTGTGTGTGTGAGTGTGAGTGTGTGTGGTATATGTTACGTTCTGCCTCCACCCCTTACACATTAAAGGGTGTATAATCAGCTCATAGGCCCATTACAACAGATAACTCTGAAATAACAGCTTTTGTTATCAGAGATTTGGGCTAGACACAGATTCCCTTACCATCTAGCTAACAGCTGACAGCCGTAATGATATACCTTCTTTTCCCTTCTTCTCAAGTTGGTAATATGCCAAAAATAGGTAAAAATCTAAAAAAAACTATATTTGTAATAGCACAATAAACATGGCTCTCTCGTAACATAAATCATACAATTCATTTTGATACATAGATCTCTCTCTATATTACTTTACTTAACATCACTCTGGCAAATTCACCGGCCTTGATTATATAACATAAGGGTTTGAAATGACTAAGGTGTGTACAGATTACATTATACATTTTCCAAGAGCTTTGTATCACATCTTCCTCTTATGGTCATTCCTGAGAGAGATGCTTGACCTTGGCCTTCTTCCAGTTTCTATACAATTTCTCAAAGAAAACTGAATGAGATGTAATGGGTAACTATGACATTTATGGGTAAATAGGAGAGATACCTGATGTAACTATTGGGTGATAGATACTTGGAAAAATAAAGCGACCACTTTGAGCAATGTAAAATTGATCACACTTTATAGGGGATATTGTACACAAAACCCTTCTGAGAAGTTTGCCCTCTTTTTCACCTCATGCACCTTTCTCTTGACCTCCTGCCTCTTTCTTTTATACATATCCCACTCATTTACATTTTTTCCCTGCAAAAATCGTCTAAATGCCTCTCTCTTCTCTTTCACTAATAATGTTACTTATTCATCCCACCACTCGCTACCCTTTCTAATCTGCCCACCTCCCACGCTTCTCACGCCACAAGCATCTTTTGCGCAAGCCATCACTGCTTCCCTAAATACATCCCTTTCCTCTCCCACTCCCCTTACCTCCTTTGTTCTCACCTTTTTCCATTCTGTACTGAGTCTCTCCTGGTACTTCCTCACACAAGTCTTCTTCCCAAGCTCACTTACTCTCACCACTCTCTTCACCCCAACATTCTCTCTTTTTTTCTGAAAACCTCTACAAATCTTCACCTTCGCCTCCACAAGATAATGATCAGACATCCCTCCAGTTGCACCTCTCAGCACATTAATATCCAAAAGTCTCTCTTTCGCGCGCCTATCAATTAAAACGTAATCCAGTAACGCTCTCTGGCCATCTCTCCTACTTACATACGTATACTTATGTATATCTCTCTTTTTAAACCATGTATTCCCAATCACCAGTCCTTTTTCAGCACATAAATCTACAAGCTCTTCACCATTTCCAGTTACAACACTGAACACCCCATGTATACCAATTATTCCCTCAACTGCCACATTACTCACCGTCGCATTCAAATCACCCATCACTATAACCCGCTCTCTTGCATCAAAACCACTAACACACTCATTCAGCTGCTCCCAAAACACTTGCGTTTCATAATCTTTCTTCTCATGCCCAGGTGCATATGCACCAATAATCACCCATCTCTCTCCATCAACATTCAATTTTACCCATATCAGTCTAGAATTTACTTTCTTACACTCTATCACATACTCCCACCACGCCTGTTTCATGAGTAGTGCTACTCCTTCCCTTGCTCTTGTCCTCTCACCAACCCCTGACTTTACTCCGAAGACATTCCCAAACCACTCTTCCCCTTTACCCTTGAACTTCGTTTCTCTCAGAGCCAAAACATCCAGGTTCCTTTCCTCAAACATACTACCTATCTCTCCCTTTTTCTCATCTTGGTTACATCGACACACATTTAGACACCCCAGTCTGAGCCTTCGAGGAGGATTTGCCATAGAGGAAAATTTGCCATAGAGGAAAATTATAGGTATAGTATGGCAAATGCTAACATAGAGCTGTACTGTACATAACTCTGTAGTGCACCGGCCCGTGAGGTGCCACCATAAGGACAAGTATCAAGATTGATCTGTGTGTGGACGCGGTCTCTACGTTTCAGAGGCTCCGTTTGCAGTCCTCCCACGACTGTCAGAATATCTCGATTTATAGACTTGCACGGCTGTGTACACCATTAAGGCTCTAAGTATATATATGCTGTGTATATCATGACTGATGACCATGTATATGACGTGTGTACTGTGATAATCACGTGTGTAGACATAAACCTGTATCAGCATAACGGTGTTCAGACATGTAACAATGTGTCCACCATTCTTCTATGACCCCGCGGGTACCTGGATCTCCCACGTTCAGTGCACATCAACGATCACTGTCAGGAGCTCAGGGCGACTGTACTCGTGCTGTGGAAGGCATAGAAACGCTCATTTTATGCAAATTACCCTCATATCATTCTATACCTCAGCCATCTAATGTACTGGAAAATCCCTCAGCATATTTACCGACGGGATATTACTCTGGTCTCCCGTTACCTGGGGTCCGCAATGTGTTTGGCCTACTTCAGGCAAGGCAAAACACTCAGATTAAGAGAAAAGTGCGGTACGTAAAGTTACTTAAAGCAGATGATGTAGCCTTCCTGAAGGATAAAGTACAGTATAAAGTACGTATATTCTGGGTCGGTCCTCAAACACCCGTCCCTCTGTTGACCACATCTTTACGATTCGTCCAGCTGGACACATCCGGAATGAACTGCCAGTTCCCTGTCATCAACTTTCAGTTTCTTGGTTACATCTACCAGTTTACTGTCATTAACTTCCAGTTTCCTGGTTACATCTACCAGTTCCCTGACATTAACGACCTGTTCTGTGGCATCAATATTCAGTTTCCTAGCATCAGATACCGTTTCCCATTTAGAACGGTGATTATGAGACATGAGTTAAAATGTGAACATGGACATTGTTACAGACGACTTTCTTAGCATAAAGTGAAAAATTATCTTATTCAGTGTGATGTTGCAAAATGATTTATATATATATATATATATATATATATATATATATATATTTTTTTTTTTTTTTTTTTTTTGCTTTGTTGCTGTCTCCCGCGTTTGCGAGGTAGCGCAAGGAAACAGACGAAAGAAATGGCCCAACCCACCCCCATACACATGTATATACATACGTCCACACACGCAAATATACATACCTACACAGCTTTCCATGGTTTACCCCAGACGCCTCACATGCCTTGATTCAATCACTGACAGCACGTCAACCCCGGTATGCCACATCGCTCCAATTCACTCTATTCCTTGCCCTCCTTTCACCCTCCTGCATGTTCAGGCCCCGATCACACAAAATCTTTTTCACTCCATCTTTCCACCTCCAATTTGGTCTCCCACTTCTCCTCGTTCCCTCCACCTCCGACACATATATTCTCTTGGTCAATCTTTCCTCACTCATTCTCTCCATGTGCCCGAACCATTTCAAAACACCCTCTTCTGCTCTCTCAACCACGCTCTTTTTATTTCCACACATCTCTCTTACCCTTACGTTACTTACTCGATCAAACCACCTCACACCACATATTGTCCTCAAACATCTCATTTCCAGCACATCCATCCTCCTGCGCACAACTCTATCCATAGCCCACGTCTCGCAACCATACAACATTGTTGGAACCACTATTCCTTCAAACATACCCATTTTTGCTTTCCGAGATAATGTTCTCGACTTCCACACATTCTTCAAGGCTCCCAGAATTTTCGCCCCCTCCCCCACCCTATGATCCCCTTCCGCTTCCATGGTTCCATCCGCTGCCAGATCCACTCCCAGATATCTAAAACACTTCACTTCCTCCAGTTTTTCTCCATTCAAACTCACCTCCCAATTGACTTGACCCTCAACCCTACTGTACCTAATAACCTTGCTCTTATTCACATTTACACTTAACTTTCTTCTTTCACACACTTTACCAAACTCAGTCACCAGCTTCTGCAGTTTCTCACATGAATCAGCCACCAGCGCTGTATCATCAGCGAACAACAACTGACTCACTTCCCAAGCTCTCTCATCCCCAACAGACTTCATACTTGCCCCTCTTTCCAAAACTCTTGCATTCACCTCCCTAACAACCCCATCCATAAACAAATTAAACAACCATGGAGACATCACACACCCCTGCCGCAAACCTACATTCACTGAGAACCAATCACTTTCCTCTCTTCCTACACGTACACATGCCTTACATCCTCGATAAAAACTTTTCACTGCTTCTAACAACTTGCCTCCCACACCATATATTCTTAATACCTTCCACAGAGCATCTCTATCAACTCTATCATATGCCTTCTCCAGATCCATAAATGCTACATACAAATCCATTTGCTTTTCTAAGTATTTCTCACATACATTCTTCAAAGCAAACACCTGATCCACACATCCTCTACCACTTCTGAAACCACACTGCTCTTCCCCAATCTGATGCTGTGTACATGCCTTCACCCTCTCAATCAATACCCTCCCATATGATTTCCCAGGAATACTCAACAACCTTATACCTCTGTAATTTGAGCACTCACTCTTATCCCCTTTTCCTTTGTGCAATGGCACTATGCACGCATTCCGCCAATCCTCAGGCACCTCACCATGAGTCATACATACATTAAATAACCTTACCAACGAGTCAACAATACAGTCACCCCCTTTTTTAATAAATTCCACTGCAATACCATCCAAACCTGCTGCCTTGCCGGCTTTCATCTTCCGCAAAGCTTTTACTACCTCTTCTCTGTTTACCAAATCAT
Organism: Panulirus ornatus; assembly: GCF_036320965.1. Lineage (NCBI taxonomy): Eukaryota > Metazoa > Arthropoda > Malacostraca > Decapoda > Palinuridae > Panulirus > Panulirus ornatus. The sequence goes on from NC_092243.1 coordinate 264,386, forward strand.
CTTCTCTAACCCTCTCACTTTGCACACCACCTCGACCAAAACACCCTATATCTGCCACTCTATCATCAAACACATTCAACAAACCTTCAAAATACTCACTCCATCTCCTTCTCACATCACCACTACTTGTTATCACCTCCCCATTTGCGCCCTTTTTTTATACTATTCGCCATTTCCCGCGATAGCGAGGTAGAGTACTAGGCCTTTAAGGGAATATCCTCACCTGGTCACCTTCTCTGTTCCTTCTTTTGGAAAATTAAAAAGAAAACGAGAGGGGAGGATTTCCAGCCCTCCGCTCCCTTCCCTTTTAGTCGCCTTGTACGACACGCAGGGAATACGTGGTGCCCCGTCACTAAACCCACTATACATATATATATATATATATATATATATATATATATATATATATATATATATATATATATGTGTGTGTGTGTGTGTGTGTGTGTGTGTGTGTGTGTGTGTGTGTGTGTGTGTGTGTGTACAGTTGCCCCAAGAAGTGATATCACAGAATCCAGCGAATTTCGCTTATTGGTGACATCTCGCATCTTGCCCGACCAGACGGATTCGTCCTTGTATTCTGTCAAGTGAAGGACATTCAATTGAAATAATACTAAATATGTATTAGTTATTGTTTGTGTGAAGGTTATTACTTTATTATCAAGCAAAATAGTTTGCATCTTAAAGACTGAAATATTAGGAAACGAAGTATTGATAAGAAATTATCGCTGGCAGACGTGGAGAGAGCACCCGGCGGTGGTGCCAATTTTGAATGATAGTGATGATTGTACACTACGAATAATCCTTCTATGAATAACATATGTCCTGAAAATAGAATCATGGGGTTCTGAAAAACAAGGAAAACTTATTACGGCACGCCTTCGACATACTGGAAAACTTAAGAGAGGCAAATGTATGTGAAAATCTTGTGGAATCTCTGCAGAAACGACTCAGTTTATCGACCAGTCTCGAGGGGATGATGAATACCTGGGTTGGGTGTAGGACGATTGCCACCCCCATGTGGGTCCAACCCCTGGCTGGCCGCGATGACTGCTGTTCAGTTACACTAACCACGTGTGTGTGTATGTGTGTGTGTGTGTGTGTGTGTGTGTGTGTGTGTGTGTGTGTGTGTGTGTGTCCACGTGATTTTAGTTACGTAAACACGATATTGAAAATGATGTTCATTTAGAATTTGGCCTTCCAGTACTAACATTACCATAGTTTTCAGTGATAATCCTTTGCGTCGAAGTGGACAGCACTTTAACAAAAGCAGAGGTGGGAGGTAGGGTGGGGGGGGGGGGGGGGGGGGGGGGGGGGGGGAGTGAGGCTTGGGTGGGGTGGGAGGACGGTGAAGTGGGGCGGAGTGATGCTAGGGTGAGAAGAGATGAGGGAGTGATGAGAGGGAGGAGGGATCGTCGGGGTAGGGGTGACGAGGGAGGAGGGAACGATAGGAGTGGGAAGGAAGGAGGAATCGTAGAGTAGGGGGAGGGAGAGTAATCATGAGATGGGGATGGAGGAGGGTGGGTATTGTTTAAGGAAGGGAAAATGATAGTCGGGTGTGGAGAGAGGAGGGAACGCCAGGTTGTGGGAATGATTCTGGAATATGGCGGAGAAAGGAGTGGTAGGGGCAGAGGGAGCAGTGCTATGCTGGGGAGGGGAGAGGAAAGCTGCGAGGGGAGGGGAAGGTTCACGGGAGATAGCTCTTCATCAGATTGAGGGACGACTCTTTCCGTCCTCCTGATGTGGAAGTGGCTAGGTAACTTAATAAAACATGCACTTAATTGCCTTGCAGAGGGTCGGCCTATATGTTGATGAAGCAAGGGAGAGTGAGTCTAATGTGTTTCAGGGGAGTGAAGGGATATTGAGGCTAGTGGCGTCTCACGGGAGGGAAGGAAGATTGAAGTTAGCGTTCATAGACGGGAAGGGAGAGTGCAGTTAGGGTGTTGCGTAAATATGCAGAGAAAGTAAGGCTAGTTTGTGGCATGAAAGGGAACGGAGAGTAAGGTGAATATGCTGTACGGGAGGAGAGGGAGGGTGAAGTTAGTGTCCTGAACGGGTATTTCTCGTATGCAGTAGTGAGATAGAGCATCATATATGATATGGGGTTGAGGATGATGCTAAGGTGCTGTTGAGAGGTGGAGGAGCAATATTTACTGTGTGGTGGTGGAATGATAATTAAAAGTGGAGTGCCACTATTTATGGTATACAAAGAGGGAGGATGGTGAGGTAGTGAGGAACGATAGGGGAAACGTGTGCGTGATAAGGGTGAAGGGGAAGACTACTGAGCTGGAAGATGAAGTTACATATTGTTACAACGATAGGCTAATAAGAAATGTTGATGGTTATTGGGGAAGATGGATAGTCCCTTGTGAGGGTAGGTTCAGGGGAAGTATTAATGAATTTTGAGGGAGGATGGTAAGTAGCAAGGAAGGTTTAAGAGACAATTTCTCTGGTAAGTAGGTACCGTAGTGAATGAGGGCCGAGGGCTAGTATTTATACTCCTACATTTCGGAAGGGGTGATCGCAAGTGTCAAGTGAGGGGAGGCGAGGAGAATGTCACATCAAAGGTCAGCAAGTGTATAACTATAAAATCTTAAGTACCTCAGTGGCGGGAAGAGGTGGGGAGATCAGATAGGATATTTTTGTCATTGGCTGGAGGAGTTGTAGGGAATGGATGGGACCTCCGTCTTTGTGGAGGAGGAGGTGGGTGCTTTGGTTGGGACCTCTGCCTCAATAGCAGGATGAGGTTGGTGCTTAAGACAGGACGTTTGTCTCGGTGTAGTAGGTGGAGGATGTTCCTGAAGGGAGGGTCTGTCTCAGTAGGGAGAGGAGGTGGGTACTGTGATTGGGTTATAACGGTATACATTTCGATTTTGACTGATTTTTGTCACAATTGCAGTTAGGTTTTTGTGCACTCCTACCCATCCTGTGTGTGGTGCCGCAAAAGAGGATACAGAATGCACAAAAGGTTCATGGACTGGCCGAGCTTATGATTGAAATACATTATAGGTTACATAGTGAAAAAAGTGTCGACATGGTTTGGGGAGCACAGTGAATGATTGGGTAATTTTCATGGCATGTGAAGTTTGCAACAGTTGAACAACAGTGATTGAATTACGTATCAATATAGATAAGAAAAGAACTACTTACAATAAGCAAAGTTATGATACATTTCAAGTATCTGAGGTAGACTATTGTTATGAATGAAATGCTTGCATATATCTTGTAATGTATGGCAAGTATCATCTCTAAACTCCAAGATGTAGGAATTACTTTCTTGGCTAAGTTAACATTTGGTCTGTTCACTATCAACTGGAGGGGCAAACTGCCATGAGTACTGCAGCCCTGCCTAAATCGGTCGACAACAACATCGAGGTGTCTAGTAATGCTGTTGGTGGAACCGTATATTTATATATATATATATATATGTATATATATATATATATATATATATATATATATATATATATATTTTTTTTTTTTTTTTTTTCATACTATTCGCTATTTCCCGCGATAGCGAGGTAGCGTTAAGAACAGAGGACTGGGCCTTTGAGGGAATATCCTCACCTGGACCTCTTCTCTGTTCCTTCTTTTGGGAAAAAAAAAAAAAAAAAAAAAAAAAAAACGAGAGGGGAGGATTTCCAGCCCCCCGCTCCCTTCCCTTTTAGTCGCCTTCTACGACACGCAGGGAATACGTGGGAAGTATTCTTTTATCCCCTATCCCCAGGGAATATATATATATATATATATATATATATATATATATATATATATATATATATATATATATATATAATTGGTTTTTTCTTTTTTCATATATATTCGCTATTTCCCGAGTTAGCGAGGTAGCGTTAAGAACAGAGGACTGAGTCTTAGAGGGAATATCCTCACTTGGCCCCCTTCTCTGTTCCTTCTTTTGGAAAATTAAAAACGAGAGGGGAGGATTTTCAGCCCCCTGCTCCCTCCCCTTTCAGTCGCCTTCTACAAGGAAAGGATGCGTGGGAAGTATTCTTTCTCCCCCATCCTTAGGGATATATATATATATATATATATATATATATATATATATATATATATATATATATGTATATTGGAAAGGATCACAATTTCGCGCGTGATCAAGTATATTTCTATGAGTCCACGGGGAAAATGAAACGACAAGTTCACAAGTGCACTTTCGTGTAAGCATCACATCATCAGGGGAGATGCGAGAAAGAATTATAAGTCAGTTGATATACAACGAAGAAACGTAGCTAGGACGCCATTTAGTAAACAAGTGATTGTCCAAGACAGACAACGAGCGTATCATAAACTTATTATGTGGACAAGAAGGGGAATGGTTTACAAATTTTTATCAACAATAAAGGTATTCAATTTGTATAGACCTTTACTAATATTAAGGTTATAATTCTTTGTGTATTTGATAGTAGAAGATTCAATGATATATCTCGTGGTACTAGATTTAGAGTTAATAACTGAGATGGCATTATTCCAGTCAGTACAATGATCATAGTTTTTAACGTGATTAAACAAGGCATTTGGTTCTTGTCCTGTTCTTATACTATATTTATATTGTTTAAGTCTAACGGAAATATCCTTACCAGTCTGTCCAACATAATACGTTTATGCTTTTGGGAACTTATCGTGTTTCATTTTCCCTGTGGAATCATAGGAATATATATATATATATTTTTTTTTTTTTTTTTTTTTTCCAAAAGAAGGAACAGAGAAGAGGTCCAGGTGAGGATATTCCCTCAACGGCCCAGTCCTCTGTTCTTAATGCTACCTCGCTATCGCGGGAAATAGCGAATAGTATGAAAAAAAAAAAAAAATATATATATATATATCTTTTTTTCTTTTCTTTCAAACTATTCGCCATTTCCCGTGTTAGCGAGGTAGCGTTAAGAACAGAGGACTGGGCCTTTGAGGGAATATCCTCACCTGGCCCCCTTCTCTGTTCCTTCTTTTGGAAAACTGATAAAAAAAAAACGAGAGGGGAGGATTTCCAGCCCCCCGCTCCCTCCCCTTTTAGTCACCTTGTACGACACGCAGGGAATACGTGGGAAGTATTCTTTCTCCCCTATCCCCAGGGATAATATGTATATATATATATATATATATATATATATATATATATATATATATATATTTATATATATATATATATATATATATATATATATATATATATATATATATATATATATCTGTGTGTGTGTGTGTGTGTGCGTGTGTGAGTAGGTGAAATGGCACTTCATAAGTTCATAAAATTTTGTTTAACATGTAATTTTTCTTTACATGTGGCACTACATGTTTCGTGCCTGTGGCTAAGTTATTTAAATTCGAAAATCACACTTGGTTCCCGCCGTACAGCACCAGTCAATGTAGGCCAATCACTGTCTGCTGTGTCTGGTCGTAACCCTTGTAAGGGAGAGTGATTATGGAGGGTCAGGTGGCGGGAGTTGACCTGGGTAGCTGGGTGTGTCATGGACAACTATTTTTGTTTTCGTGTTTTAAAATTTCTCTCATAATGATTTGGTTAATGCTAGGATGGGCTTTGAAATTGCCTCGGGACAAATTAAAGTTTTTAGTATTAGTATTTAAGAGATTCAATGACGTTACGTGTGGCATCATCAACAGAGGGGTATAAAGTAACGGGATTCTCAATATCTATAGGGTGATCATTTTCATGACAATGTTTAGCGATTGTATGTTTTGTGGTCATCCCTCCGTACTTTATGTTGATGATAGTAACGCCTCATCGTTTCAGTCATACCGGTCTGGCCTACATGAATATATTTACATGCCCTGCATTTGACGGCGTAAACACTCCCAGTTGTTGCATTATTTGGCCTATTGTTTATTAAGGTCTTGCTGATGGTGTTATTGTACTGGAAAGCAACATTGCAAGAACTGTTTTTAGAACATGTCTTAAAGTAGATAAGTTGGGAGAATAGGGCAACGCTAAACCTTTAGACTTATCCTTATTCGTCACATCTTTATTACAAGAGGCATAAAATGTCTTCCTAGCTTACTGGAAAAGAACATGAAAAGAAGAGGTAAAAAAGGCTAGCGTACGTTGCACGTAATGAAAACTTGTAATATGTTATATCTAGCACGTCAGCTTCTACTGATACAGAGCGCAAGACCAGCACTCCTAACATGGAGGGCGTAAAAAGGTTCCGGGATTCACTTAAACACTCCTAATGTAGGAGGGTAGTACTTCCCTGGGCTGCTTTGTACAGCCTTCTGACAAGGAGGATGTCAGATTGTTACAAGTAGTATTTCTCTTCATACAGTTTCTAAAATGTAAATAATTTTGGTGTGTATATGTGTGTGTGTGTGTGTGTAGTTTTGTGTGTGTGTGTGTGTGTGTGTGTGTGTGTGTGTGTGAGAGAGAGAGAGAGAGAGAGAGAGAGAGAGAGAGAGAGAGAGAGAGAGAGAGAGAGAGAGAGAGAGAGAGAGAGAGAAGCACTCAGCTCAGAAGAACGCTCTCAGTGTTGGCTTAGAATTCTTCGAATGTTATGTAAATACACTGCAACATTCAGGACTCATGTTGGTTGAGTTTACACAGTAGTTGTTGCCGAGCTGGAACATCATGTATAAAGATGATCATAGAATTCGAAGTCGATGATGTGAAATATGGGTAAAAATCTAATGTGTAAAAACATAAGGAAAACTGTCATACTCAGATAAAAGTCCCTTAATTAACACTAGGAATACTATTATAAGTCCACTTTCTTTTCTAATGACGGTAACTCGTTATGGCAGTCATAAAGATGAATTTATATTTATGAAGAAAACTTCAGAATCATCCCGAGCCACCTTAACGTTGACGTCTCCACTGAGGGTACTAGTGAAAGCCTCATCATTGCTCTGCACCCTTCTCATGTAAATGAAAGCAGTCGGCTGCACGAATAGTATCTGCTCAACAAATGCTGAATATAGTACAAATAATGATAATGATAATGATAATGATAATAATAATGATAATAATAATAATAATAATGATAATAATAATAATAATAATATTAATGATGATAATAATGATAAAATTACAACGATGTTAATGATAGATAACAATGATAATAAGGATTATGATAATAATGAAAATAACAATAAGAACAATAATAATGATAACCTAACCTGGACGACATCTGTTTATGACAGGCTCCTTTGATAAGCCCTTCTCACTGCGAACGTCCTATAATCCGAGGTACACTGTGTGTGCGATGTTACTCAAAATAAATGTCTCCATAAATCAGTTACTATTCACTAGAACGAAATTTTCTGAATATGATATTATGTAACTCAATCGGATAAACCATTGTTTTTTCTCGCCACTCGCCCTTAAATTATGTTACGGCTAGGCATATGATTTACTACTGATGGAGAGCTTTCAGGCATATGTTTTGACATGTGTTATGTTTTAGGAAGTGTTTTTATCATAAATATTTGTATATAAAGATATTCATTATGAACATCTATTATCTTATATTAGCACTACAGCTTTAAACGTTACTACATAACGTGAAAAGCATAGATCTCGTACAGGCTTTCTTGATATTTCCACATAGATTGAATAGCGTATAAAAACAAATGAGGCTGTATCATCTGGTAACAAAAGATGGATGCCACTATGATGGTTGTATGATTGACCTTGAGGCAGAGGCTGATGATTCAAGAAGTTTTGTTTCATATGCACGACTCGCACTAACCAGAAGAGAGAGAGAGAGAGAGAGAGAGAGAGAGAGAGAGAGAGAGAGAGAGAGAGAGAGAGAGAGAGAGAGAGAGAGATAAGCCGGTTCTTATACCAACCGGCCGTAAAGTAAGGGTTAAAATGAATATCATATCATTTTCCTCGACCTAAAATTATAAAAAGGTAAGAGTCCAGAGCTGGGCAAAGGAGCTGCATGATGTATATTTTCTCAAAGATGATAATTGAACGACTTCCGTGGCTCTCCATGAGCAGTAAATGGAAACTCATAAAGGTCCGGCCAGGAGGAAGATCAAACAGAGAAATGTGTAGGGCTCTGCGTACCGGGAGGACATATAGGCTTAATTTTGCTTCCATGATCCGTTTGTTGCTTCTACAACCCAGCTGTTGCCTTCATAATCAGGCTGTTGCCTTTATAACCAGGCTGTTGCCTTCATAACCAGGTTGTTGCCTTCATAACTAGTTTGTTGCCTTCATAGTCTAGCATCTGTCTTAATGCATTCACGAAGACTTAGATGTTGTCTGCAACACCCACCTGTTATCTTTACGACCTATCAGCTACCTCCAGGACTCAACTGTTGTCTCCACGACTCAGTTATCGCCTCCATGAACCAGTTATTGCCTCTAGAGCCCAACTGTTGCCTCCACAATCTAGATGTCTCTAGCAGCCAACTTGTAGCTGCACGACCCACCTTTTGTGACTCGTGTTACATTGTTGTCGCCTTAAGCTGTCATTTATAGATATTTGTATCTCACATGTATGTACCTCGTATATCTTGTGCCTCATATGCATATTTCATATATAATTGTACCTTAAATTCAAAGATGTAAAGGGGGTTTACAAACACTGTTGCCATTGGAAGACATCGTGCACCGTGGTCGTTGGGAAACTGACTTTAATGATCCCAACTGCACTATATCAACTCAAATGGGTGATGCTGTGGAGGCTAGGCGGAAGGAAAAAGGTTTTGTGTCATACCTTGGTGTCTCCACGGTGGATGTTATTGCAGCTAGAGAGAGAGAGAGAGATACTTACAGCGACCATCAAACCTGTTCTCGCTGTTGATCTGTTTCACAAGCGGCGGCAGTAGTGTGTGCCAGCGACACTTGACGCGGGCGGACCCATGTCATGTCTCGCAGACATTGGCCTCGGTCGCGCAATTATTCTGCTTTGCTGGCATGTTAATGCAAGTTCTACCGTTTTCTTTGCGAAAGTTATATTGGCTAGAGTAAGAATTTGTCAAACTTCTGTTATTGACAAAAATACCATTGTAAAGGTCTTCATATTTGTTTCATCGATGATATTTTATTGTGAAGTTTTAGTTATGTTTACTCTGACCAACTTGCTGCATACTGGGAAAAGATCCCTTCCGAGAGTACAAGTTTTAGTGAGGGTCTCATGGTTTAGGGAGTGATTCCTAGCCACAAGCAATCAGCTCGGACCGCAGCTGTCTGTGAGGGCTCATATCCTCTCCTTAAATTCAAGTTATGTATAACTTCATTATTCTAATTCTAATCATGTCTCGATATTCTTTTGGTTTGTTTCGTGGCGCTGTCATTAACCAACACCATAACTGGGAAGAATCATACAAAGAGACACTCAGAAAATTTCCTTCCCTGAACAACTCAGTTGATATACGCTGATCGTGTGTCTGTTGCTGACCTCGAATTCCCGTGTCTATTAATCTCAGATTTTTATATCCTCCTAGGAAATGGATTCCCCCCCCCCCCCCCCCCCCCCCCCCCCCCCCCCCCCGGCATGCAGTGGTCTCCGGCGTGTGGCGTAGTAGTTAACTTTGAGTTCAATGAATTTGGTCCGTTTTATACCTACGGGAATGAAGCATGCCTTGCAAAGTCCAGAACTGCTTCAGGATCGGTGAACGTCTGATGAAGACTGCCAGTGTGTGCTGAGCTACTGCAGGAGTGGGTGAGTGGAAGCAGACGGAGACCTCTCCCTCCACGAGAGTCCAGACAGCCGTGGAGGTAGAGTTTATAGATTCATGGTTGTTACCCAGGCTGCGAGAACCTTAACTAATGAAGCAGAAGAAATTATGAAATGATTTTATGGAATGAAGTTGATGTGATGGAAGTGAATAAGAACAGGATATAGAACAGAGATGATTTACAACTTTATTACAGGTGGACAGGAATATATTGTCAGACGAAAAGGTTTACTGTTGTTAAGAAGCAATGGAAGTAGATGATACACGACAAGGTAGTTAATTCTCCAGTGTTGTATGTAAGACTGCGAATTACGGGTAATAACATCCAGACTGTGGTGTGATTTGCTGCTATGACCGTCAGATATGACTCTTTGTGTTAGAAATGGCTGGAAGAAACATATAAGGAACCAGTTGGGATGATATAATGATAGTGGTAAGGTTGACATGTATATACTATGTCCTGGTCTGTATGTTTCAGTCCTCCCCCCTCTCCCCCGTAGGCGTAAAGGCATTCGGATATATACCTGCTGTAGGTCTTATGAGGTTCAAGTTGACTCTATAATCTGAGATATGAGAATGAAGTAAGTAAGTAAGGAGTAAGGAGAGGTTAGGTTTTGGATTTTGCTTGTGTGCTCTCACCACTTGGTAGACCACGCAATATTCGGCAAGCTGCTGCGTCATATGATTATTGTGTGACTATCAGCAACTCAATGGTGGGCCGTTTGGATACCTGCTTCTTACCCTGCACGTCGAAGCTTTGGAACTCTCCACCGTCTCATGTCTTTCCCAATAACTATGACCTGACACATTTTAAAAGACTGGTCTTTTACTTCCTCCAAAATTCGTTAATACTTTCCCTTGTCTTTTCTTTTTCGTTTCATAGTTTTCTCTATATTTCAAGTAAGGCCTGGCCTTGATGTGGACTTTTGTCCATGACTGGAGCCTTCAACATAAAAATGAAAGTAACGAAGTAGAGTTTAAGATGTTATAAAAAAAATCTGTTTGTAAAATTAGTTAACCGAAATGGAGAAGGGAAATAAAGAAAAGATAAAGGAACCGGTTATGTCAGAGAATCTTCCTTTAAATCGCTTAATGATCCATCTGTATAATATTCCATCTTTGCACTTTTGGAATATTTAAACAAAATAGTGCAAAGACCTAGACGTCGGCGTAATGACAGGTGTGATGTTAAAAGACTTAGGAGAATTAGGGCTTCAGATTTTTCATTTCATATGTGGCGGGGGGGGGGGGGGGGGGGGGGGGGGACAGGGAGGAAGCTATGCCGAGGGATGAGGTTGCAGCAAGAGCCAAAATATGCAGGAAGAAGCGCAATAAAGAACGTATAATTCATTGGATTTGTGATTTGTTGAATATAGAGGAAAACTATACGATGATTTAGCATCGGAAAAATTAAAAGTGAAACGATGTATACTGAAGAAAACAATGGAGTAAAGGCACGAAAAGTTTTCAGTAATATATTCGGCCAAAGAATGATTATTCATGAAGATATTTTGAAAGGCTTACAAGAGTTTATGAATCTTAATAGATACAGTAAAACAAAGACATAAAACAGAATGGAAAGACGAGGTATAAGGGACTTATAATGTCTCTAAGGGTTGGAGTACAGGATCCCATGCAGCAAGAAGTGTATATCAGGATAGCCACAGGACTGATATTTAGTGCAGCTTACAGGTTGAGTGGCGTTGTCACCTTGGCAGCTGAGCTGAGGGACGTGCGTTATGTCACTATGGAGGTTAAGGTGAGGGAGGGCGTGTCTTGTTACCCTAGCAGTTGGGATGAGGGAGATTGTGACGTCAGCCTGACTATTCATTAGTGACAGTAGCCATAAGGCTGAAGTGATGGCCAGACATCTGGAGAGACTCCACGCAGTAAAACATAGGCAGGAAACAGAGATTTGTTTATGTTCTATCATTCTGACGATAGGAGCTCTCTAAGTGCTGTTGGCTCTTATGAAGGGGTCTGCTATGATAATAAAGGCAAGAAAGTAACAGTTGATCGTAGATGAACAATAAGTGGCTTTGGCTGAGAGGAAAGAGACAGAGTATCAACCCTGTTGAAAAGATAAGAGTGAGTGGATTTGTTTGGGCATATATATATATATATATATATATATATATATTAAACAAGGACGTGTGCAGATAGCATACCTGGATAGAGAAGGATCATACAATAAAAATTAAGTGTTGAAGGGAACGATATTAATTTGCATGTTTGGAGAGGGATCAAGCTGGAATGATGTAACAATTCATATCTATTAATTTTATCTTTTCATTGTTTAAACGCCGTTTTCTGTGATGGCGAGGTAGCGCCAGGAACAAATGAAGAAGCGGCCTCATTCGCCCACATCCACTCTCTAGGTTTCCTGTGGAATGCGCTGAAACCACAGCCTCTTATCTACTACCAGACCCCACAAGACCTTCCGCAGATTCTCCTGATTACTTCATATAACCTGGATCAGTCCATTGTTGTCACGTCGCCCCCTTCCTGCAATTCACTCTTTCCCGTGTACGCCTCACGCCCTCCTACATGTTCAAGCCCTGAGCACTCAAAGGTTTTTCCACTATGTCCATCCATTTTCAGTTGATATTCACATGTATACAAATCTAAACGATTTTACGTCAATACGCTTGAGTATCGAACCCAGGCCACAAAAAATTGTAGGTGGACAGCTGATGGAAGACAGCTTTTAGCTCATCGGTGGTCTAGGGGAAAACTGTCAGCCTTCCATTCTTTGTGAGCAGAGTTCGATTCTCGGGCGCAGACAGAGTTTAGGTGCTCATTGAATTGCCTAATTCTAATGACAGAAGAAGTTCCAAGTGCTAACGTGAGAGCCCACTCTTGGTAATCGCTGCCAGAGCTCGGCACCAGCACGATAATGGCACAATAGATCCTTTTAGTTACAAGGTTCTGTATGTGAACATGGCCAGTATAACTCGTCGGAGTTGTGAATATTGTATCCACGAAGAACTTGAGAATGATAATAGATAACTGATGTGATGATATTAGTAAAAAATCTTTTAGTGAATATTTTAGTAACGACGATATGAAAATATAGTACACTGCTTTGTTTTTAGCTGTTAATACTTAAGGGTATGACTCCTGATAATTACTATAATAGTGAATGCTACAGGTTGAAGATATCTAATGAGAAGACCTTGAACTTCGGAATTATTGTAGATGAACGTGTGTGTGTGGAGCTGCTGGTGGATGTTGTAGCCTAAACCCCGCTATGTTATGTACTCTAGGCGTATGGACCATTGAAAGTGCAATATGTTTTGCTGCACTCAAGTGGTGCTCTGGTCCCCATTCACTTGAGTTTACACTAACGTACGAAAAAAATGTCATACCGTCTACATACCCACAATAACATGGACACACACACACACACACACACACACACACACACACACACACACACACACACACACACATGTACGCGAGCGCACACACACACACACACACACACACACTTACACACACACACACACACACACACACACACACACACACACATGGCGCATAGCACCTGTGAATAGTCTTTATGTTTTGGAGAATACACGCACGAATTAAAGTTTCATCTTACAGTACAGGTAAAGGAGGGTGGAGACATTAAAAGGGTCTCCGGTTGCAGCATATCTTAAATGTATCATTTTATTATGGCAAACTAAGGTACTGAAAGGAAGTGGATGTGAATTAGGAGAAATCTTGAAGCCGACAGACTGAAGAATGACTCCAAGTTTAATATACTGATATTTCTAGCGGTCATTTGATAATCATAACGAAGAGATAAAGCGGATATCTGAGATTTTGAGTTCATAAATTCATGGAAAAATAACACGTTAAAGAGAAGTGTTAGAGAATGAAAAAATATCGTTATTACTATTAGGCAACTTTCTGCTGATTCTCAACTGCCTGTTGATTACATTATATTTCATTCTTTTTTATCATAGTCTCTGTTCTTGGTGCTATGGCCTTGCTCTGGCCAACTTCGAAGATTTAGTTTAAATTTTGTGTGAAAACTTTATTTTTTTTTGCTGTAGCTAAACTCAGAATGAAGTTGGTATAGAATAGAACTAAGCAAGAATTTTGAATCAAATGAATCCTGATCAGGAAGTGTATCATGACCATGCAACTGTAATGAGTTTTCTAAAAAGGTGGTTGGCGGAAGGGGACTTTGGTGGTTCTGCACTAGTAGGATAAAAGGTCAGAGAAGAATAAAAGGATGAATTAACTGGGAACGAAAATATGAAAAACTACTGTTGATGAAAGGTAACCAAGATCAGATTTAACAAAGAAATTAAGAAAATGAAAGATTGAATAATCAAGTCAAAGATTATGAAAAGTATCAGCGGATGGTTGAAGAAATCAGGGAGCTGAGAAATTTAATCAAAGAACATGACAAGAAACCCAAAGACACTGCAGGAATTTAGGATGGAATTAACCACGAGGAAAAACGCTAGAGCAAAGGGTCAGGAATGTCTTCTTAGGAAGTCCCTGAGATACATCAGCAAATGAGAATGACCATTTCACTAACTAGTGAAAAAGAGAGAACACAACAGGACCAGAACTGGAGACGAAAGTTAGAAACTAAGGGTATTGCCGTGAGACGTTAAAGCAGATACATATAGAGAGGGTGATATACACTGTTATCACAGTAATGTATATGATGGAACGTTTAGAAAAAAGTGCACAGTATTCGTGATCAGTGAATGTTGATGAAAATGAAGATTTTTGGAAAAACGGAGACACGGTGGGTGATGAATTAATACTAAAGAACTTATCCGACAAGTGAACAGCACAAAAATTGTATTGTTTGTAAAAAGACATAAGCCTGCAATGATTTTTTGGGCTGGAAAAATATTTTGTTCCATTGGAAGAGGAATAGGTGGCAGAGGAAGATACTGATTGAAATACGGCCGGAGGCTATTCACACGCCAGATGCAATTTTAAGAATAAAAGAAACGAATCTAATTGGCAAACAGTAAAGACATGATAGAATGACCAGTAATGACTACCTTTAACAAAGATTTTTTTCCGTTAGCCAGGAAATGCTTAAGGCGGCTCAGAAACTTAGAAATAAGAAAGCATTCAAAGGGGTACGCGTAAAAGTTATAGAGCGGAAGAGAGAAAGAAAAAGAAGTAAAGAATACACCCAAAGGCAAAGAGAAGGAAACGTAAAGATACTAATGGTCAGAACAGCCCTGCCACTACCTTAGGATTGTTAAGTAAAATCAGTGTCAGGTTGAAATAATGTATACGAACGTAAATGCTCATGAACTGGTAGCAGATGGAAAAGAGCTGATATTCAAGGAGGAATTAGGTAACAGAAACCTGACATCAGTGGAACAGTGGAGGTGGAACTAACTAAAAAGATAAGGTATGACCTCATTTGGTCGGGGGACACGTGACAGCTGTGAGGGAGAGAGAAGACAAAGGAGGAAGGAGATCGGCCCTCTAATTAAGGGGCAACACCCTCAGTATACATCTGCAATACTTTCCTGCAACACATACGCTCACCGAATATCTATAACACTCATCGGCAACATACCTTTAACCCCTTAGCTACCACGCCTTTAAAACACAAAACTGACTTCTTCAAGACTAACAGTTGACACAGCATGTTATCATTAACGCCAACATTATGCCAACAGCTCTCACCTTCAAAAGACACTTTAAAGAAACATCTCCAAAATCACACAATACATACACTTTACCTATGTACACTTCCAACATACATGCCTCCATTCGAGTACTTAAAACACATATAGCAAATCTGTGGTGACACACATCCTTATTATACTTATGCCAACATAACACACATCTTTAACACTGACCCTCAGACCTACACTTGACCCAATCTATTCTGTTTTAGATACATGTCTTGGTTACACACCTTTAATGCACATCTTGCAGATATATCTGTAACCAGAGCCTAATTTTAGGACGTTCATTCAACACATACCCACGATCTATTATATCCTCACCATATTCACGATCAACTGTACCTTCACCATATTTACTCATCCTACATTTATATCTCAAACGTTTCTGGAAAACCTTCCACCTTGAACACAAACACACACACAAAAGCAGCAACATATACCTACGATATTTATCGTCACTACGTCCTCATCTCCTTCCCTTAGGTAACACCCTCAACACGCACCTTGAATACTTTCAAAGGAACTTTTCACTACCTTCCTTCGGCACACGCTTCAACACACCGTCGACACATACCCTGAAAACACCTTCGGTCCTTCAGTAGACCGACGATACATACCACGAACACCCCCTCATCACACACAATATAACCTGTGAACACGTGCCCTTGACAAAGCAACTGCACCTATCTTCAACACACCAACAACACAACCCATGAACACGAATCCGCGACACTGCCACAACACATACATCGCATAACCGCTGAACACATCCTTAGCACACAGCCTCAATGCATGCACAACGCAAACCTTAAATGCCTGCACAACACACGTTCAGTCGAAGCACAACGTTCCCCTGGAAAATACCACAACGCTCACCTTCAACATATATCCTCATATCTCACCCGCATCTGTATTTTTCTCAAGACTCAGTGAATACTTTTTTGAAGATTTGATTTTTAATCGCACTGTAATTGTGCCTTGTTTGTTAGTTTGCTTTCCCTGCTTTGTCTTGACTTTTCATATATGCTTAAAATAACAAGAGTGAATGGCAACACAGTAATTTTTTTTCGTTATTCGTAGTTTCTGTATATAACTTTTTATTTTTGAAATGTCTCGGGTTTTCTATGCACAAAATTCCACATCACAGGCTCAGACACTGATCACCTTAATATCATTTGAATTAGTGAAGCACCTGGCCGCTCCTTTCAAAGTATTCTGTAAGAGAACTAAACTTGTGGCAGGAAAGTTAGGGATACAAAATAAAAGATGGTTCTCGTACTCTGACGATAGTCCAAAGAGCTTATGATCGAGAGAAAAAGGAAAATTGTGACGCTATTTTTCCTCCGGAAAGCAAGGAAAGCAGATCGCTCTCCATGAACACACACACGCACACATATAACCATATATATATATATATATATATATATATATATTCATCTTTATATTCATTATACTTTGTCGCTGTCTCCCGCGTTAGCGAGGTAGCGCAAGGAAACAGCCGAAAGAATGGCCCAACCCACCCACATACACATGTATCTACATGCACGTCTACACACGCACATAGGAGAGAAGGAATATTTCTCACGTGTTCTCTGCGTGTCGTAGAAGGTGACTAAAAGGGGAGGGAGCGGGTGGCTGGGAATCCTCCCCTCCCGTTTTTTACTTATCAGAAAAAAAGAAAAGGAAAACAGAAGGGGGCCAAGTGAGAAATTCCCTCTAAGGCTCAGTCCTCTGTTCTTAACGCTACCTCGCTAATGCGGGAAATGGCGAATTTGTATGAAATATATATATATATATATATATATATATATATATATATATATATATATATATATATATATATATATATATATATTTATATATATAACTGACGAAAAATGGCCACATCCGCTCCAATTCATTCTCTAGCTCTCATGTGGAATGTACCGAAACCTCAGCTCCTTATCCACATCCAGATCCCACAAACTTCCATGGTTTATCCCAGACGCCTCTCATGCCTTACCCCGTTCGATGACAGATCGTTGATCCCAGTATACAACATCCTTCCAGTTTACTGTATTCCGTGCACGCCTTTCACCCTCCTGCACGTTTAGGGCCCGATCGCTCAAAATATTTTTCATTCCACTCTTCCATTTCCAATTTGGTCTCCCTGCTCTTCTTTTCCCCACCACCTCTGACAACCATCCTCTCTGTCAATCTTTCCTCACTCATTTTCTCCATATGTCCAAGCCATTTCAGGACACTCTATTGTGTTATCTCAAACAATCTTTTTATTACCACACATCTCTCTTACCCTTTCATCACTTACTTGATCAAACCACTTCTCACCATATATTGTCCTCACACATTTCATTTCCAACACATTCGCCCTCATTCGCTTAGCCTTATCTATATCCCATGCTTTACATGGATTTAGTATTGTTGGGACTACTGTTACTTCAAACATACTAATTTCTGACTTTCCAGATGACGTTCTCCTTCTGCATATTCCTTATCGTTCCCAGAACCTTCGCATCCTCCCCACCCTGTGACTCACTTCCGCTTCCATGGTTTCATTCGCTGCTAAGTCCGCTTCCAGACATCGAAAACCGTTTACTTTCTCCAGTTTTTCTCCATTCAGTTACATCCCATTAATATGTCCCTCGATCCTGCTGAACCTAATGACCTTGCTTTTATTCGCAATTGATCTCTACTTTCACATACAAAGAAATAATGGGTTAATGTATACTGTTCAGTGGGGATGATCAATGTTGGGGATGAAATGCCAGACTGCATCTTGGGGATGTCAGGATATGACGATAGTGGAATTGGATGAGGTCCAGGACTGTTGAGATGATGATGACGATGATGAAAATGAGGATGATAATGATGATAATGATCATATACTTGTGTGTGTGTGTGTGTGTGTGTGTGTGTGTGTGTGTGTGTGTGTATGTGTGTGTGTGTGTGTGTGTGTGTATATGTGTGTGTGTGTGTGTGTGTGTGTGTGTGTGTGTGTGTATTAGAAACAATGGGATACGGAGAAGGAAGGAAAGGGATGGATTTTAATCTATCCAGTAGAAGCTGTAGAAGCGAACATTGTAGTTGAGGGAGCAGCCGTTGTTCCCAGGCTGAACCCTTGGAGGCCTATTCTGGTAAACAGGTGCCTCTGCCTGTGTATCGTGGCTCGCTTATGCTGATGTAAACATTGAACAAACACGTTATACATCTTCTCCCATGTTGATGTGTACACTGCGCCGACAGACTGCTTGCTCACGGGACCCGTGTTCAGTGCTTTAATGGTCTGTATGCAGCTCCTGCCTCTTCACTACCCTAGCCTCTCAGCACATCTAACTGTTTCTGCTGAAGAAGTATCGTTATCACCTCGGCTTTCCTGACGTCGTTTGCAGTGAGCATCATTAGTATCAGAGGGCTAGTGGCAGTCACTTAGCAGATAAGCATCATTGATACAAGTATCTTAATGCCGTTATCAGTCATTTGTTATAGCACCATCATTACTACTGTTTCCTAGTATCGCTCATTGCGGAGTCTAACCCAGCCACCCATACCCTTCTTACCAGCAGCTAATTGTTTGAACAGCTTCGTCCGTACATCAACTTAGATAACGTCAATAATAGCTTGTAGGTAGAACAGACTCGTTACTCTCTCATTCTCGAATACTATCAAAACGACCTTTTTAAGTACTTAACCTTGTTAACCTCGCCAATAGCCACTTGTCAGGCGAGACTCATGACCATCTCGATCTCGTTCGCAACAGTGACTATCATTCGGTAGTGAACCACTGAACCACTGAACCATCTTGTCATAACATTGTTGCAAAGACGAATGAGATAATATTCCGTCTGACAACCCTTAACATTGTTAAGAGCCAGTTAGTAAGCCCCCTCGTTACTTTCCTCTTGTTATCGCCTTAATGAACCATTAATTTAACATAATATCACTAAATTCCAATTATTGGTGTGCTACTGAATACTCCAGCCTCGTTAGTCACAAAAACCTGGTTGATAATGATCCACGTAAGTATCTCACGTTGTTAACAATTCTAATTGGCAAGTAATGGTGTGGTATGCTTGCTTTCTTAGTGTCTCTTGGAGATAGTTGGTAAGACTGTGTCCTCTCTCTTCCAGGCTTGGCGAAAGTCGTTAACAGAAAATCTGTTAACTACATAGCTTCCAAGCCATTCAGTCATTAGTAAGAACTAGTAGCAAAGAAACAATTAAAGAATAATATTATAGTTATGTAGGAAACAAGAGACATGAACCAATCATTTGGTTCATCATTTATGAAAAACTATGAAGATTCAAGACAATGATTCTATGTTAAAGATCTCTGAGGATCCTTTTTTTTCTCACAAACGTGTTTACCGATGAGGAAACAACTCATGTTTCAGATGCTGTCTCGTTGCTAGGAGAAGATCTTTGTTTGCAGAATATTGACCGTGACCCCCTTTTTTAATAAATTCCACTGCAATACCATCCAAACCTGCTGCCTTGCCGGCTTTCATCTTCCGCAAAGCTTTTACTACCTCTTCTCTGTTTACCAAATCATTTTCCCTAACCCTCTCACTTTGCACACCACCTCGACCAAAACACCCTATATCTGCCACTCTATCATCAAACACATTCAACAAACCTTCAAAATACTCACTCCATCTCCTTCTCACATCACCACTACTTGTTATCACCTCCCCATTTGCGCCCTTCACTGAAGTTCCCATTTGCTCCCTTGTCTTACGCACTTTATTTACCTCCTTCCAGAACATGTGAGAAACTGCAGAAGCTGGTGACTGAGTTTGGTAAAGTGTGTGAAAGAAGAAAGTTAAGAGTAAATGTGAATAAGAGCAAGGTAATTAGGTACAGTAGGGTTGAGGGTCAAGTCAATTGGGAGGTAAGTTTGACTGGAGAAAAACTGGAGGAAGTAAAGTGTTTTAGATATCTGGGAGTGGATCTGGCAGCGGATGGAACCATGGAAGCGGAAGTAGATCATAGGGTGGGGGAGGGGGCGAAAATCCTGGGAGCCTTGAAGAATGTGTGGAAGTCGAGAACATTATCTCGGAAAGCAAAAATGGGTATGTTTGAAGGAATAGTGGTTCCAACAATGTTGTATGGTTGCGAGGCGTGGGCTATGGATAGAGTTGTGCGCAGGAGGATGGATGTGCTGGAAATGAGATGTGTGAGGACAATGTGTGGTGTGAGGTGGTTTGATCGAGTAAGTAACGTAAGGGTAAGAGAGATGTGTGGAAATAAAAAGAGCGTGGTTGAGAGAGCAGAAGAGGGTGTTTTGAAATGGTTTGGGCACATGGAGAGAATGGGTGAGGAAAGATTGATCAAGAGGATATATGTGTCGGAGGTGGAGGGAACGAGGAGAAGTGGGAGACCAAATTGGAGGTGGAAAGATGGAGTGAAAAAGATTTTGTGTGATCGGGGCCTGAACATGCAGGAGGGTGAAAGGAGGGCAAGGAATAGAGTGAATTGGATCGATGTGGTATACCGGGGTTGACGTGCTATCAGTGAATTGAATCAGGGCATGTGAAGCGTCTGGGGTGAACCATGGAAAGCTGTGTAGGTATGTATATTTGCGTGTGTGGACGTATGTATATACATGTGTATGGGGGTGGGTTGGGCCATTTCTTTCGTCTGTTTCCTTGCGCTACCTCGCAAACGCGGGAGACAGCGACAAAGTATAAAAAAAAGAAAAAAAATATATATATATATATATATATATATATATATATATATATATATATATATATATATATATATATATATATATGTATATATATATATATTTTTTTTTTGTGTGTGTGTGTGTGTGTTTGCGTGTGTAAGAAAGCGAACCGATAGAGAACCGGTCCCATGTGGCACACCACTAGTCACGTTGAACCGTTCTGGAGGCTTGACAATTAATCACAATTCATTGTTAACGGCCGGTTAACCAATTTCCTAAATACCTAAATGCATCCCCATCTGTACCATATGACAACTTAAGTTAGTATCCTTTGATGTGAAACTTTATCGAATACTTTTTGAATATCTAGATAGATGGCATCACCTGCTTTATTTTCATATCTGACAAATCGGCTTGTTATATTGCAAAGTATAATCCATGTATGATGAAAGCGTAACAGTTGGTATCACTTATTCAGATTTTCAGAAAATATTCAATAATGTTCCGCATTAAATATTACTTGCAAAAGTTAGCCACGTGGTATGGATGGGGTTGCGCTTCGGTGGGTAGAAAATTGGTTGACTGGGTTTAAACAGATCCGTGTTTCATAGCCAAGCCTCACAGTAGTAAGAAGTAACAAGTGGTGTGCCACGGAGATCAGTCTTGGAACCAGATCTCTTTCTCATATAAATTAATGACATCCAAAAGGGCTGCGTTATAAGATCCGCAGACGCTACTATGCTGGGTTATAAAGCTACAACAGAGATTGAATCTCAAACGCTACAAACCAACAAACACAGTTTTATGGGCTGTGCTCTCAGGTGCCAAATGAATTTCCATATTGGTTAGTTTAAAGTTTTATAAATCGGTAGTGATAAAAACTCGAAAAGAAGACATCAGTTAGCATGAAGATATTTCTTGTATTGAGAGACGAAGTCTATGAAAGCCGACTGTATGATTTAGATCTGATTAGCTTACAAAAGAAAAACAGAGGTGATATGATTTGACTATTAATCATAATCGAATATCTCTGATGATTTTGATCTGATCAACTATGTAAGACTAGATTTTGTCTGGTTTCGCTCGTAGTAATGAATGCAAACTCGTGGGCAATCGTGTTACTTCGATTGAGGCAACTTTTTCTTCAACATGATTTATTAAGATACGGAATGACTTACCACTTAGTGTAGATGAAAGAGCAGACTTAAACGACAGCACGTCAAGTCTGCAGCTGATACTATTTGTGTCTTATCAGTCACATAAAGTTATCTGTTTGCTTTCTTACTCTCACCCCACTACATCAGTACTTCTAACAGACAGCACTAGGGTGACTCCAGTGGTCTGTTGATGTTGTATTCCTAGCTAAAGCCGCCAACAACCACGTGATGATTAGTCACGAAACAACCAGAGCCTTGTTTTCTTCATGGTTGGTTGTTTGGGGTTTAGGCCTGTCAGCTATTATGGTCCGTAAGGCCGTCTAGTCAAACCACATCCACCAACTAAAATTTTTTACGCATTTTTCAAGTGTTAAAGATAATTCTAAGACCACTTACAACTACCACAATGCTTGTGGCTGTGTTCCCTTCACCAGTAGCCAGGTAAGATCGCAACACCATTGTCGCGTCCCCTGCCCATCCTCACACAGGATGTAATGGTTAGTGTGGTAAAAACAGACAAAATTTGACCCTAAAGCCTGTGGTTCCCACCCTGATGAACAAAGCTTGGCTCTCCTCACGCTCTCTGGAAAATCCGGAGTGTTTAATACCACCACCGTTCATCTGGGGAGGGGAAAAAAAAGATTTAGTAACATATATAAAGGAGTGCGTCTAAAGCCTCAATTTGTTTCCTCCTTATATCTCTGCTCACATTTTCCCTGCTGGGAACGGCGCCATTGTGTGATTCCCAGCGGACGAGGAAGTTGTAGGCTAGCGAGAAGTGCTTGTTGGATATTTTTTTCTCAAACCTTTGTTTTACTCTCTATCTCCTTTCGTCTCTATTTCCTGCCTACCCTTTGCTCCCCTCTTCATTTTCCTCTCCATTACAGAGCAGGGATTAGACTAACCCTGCTAGAAAAAATCTTTTGCACACTATATAATACATAATCTTATAATTAGTGGTGGTTGCTATCAGAGAGGGAGGGAGGAGGGAGGATTTGAGGCTTGGAAAGGGTTGGGAGAGTGTGATATATATATATATATATATATATATATATATATATATATATATATATATATATATATATATATATATATATATATATATATATGTATATATATATATATATATATATATATATATATATATATATATATATATATATATATATATATATACAGAGAGAGAGAGAGAGAGAGAGAGAGAGAGAGAGAGAGAGAGAGAGAGAGAGAGAGAGAGGCTTCAAAAAGGAAAAACGAAAAACAAGGACGGTGACAGAAATACACACACAAGATAGACAACTATAGTCTCTGAGCCAACCACTTAGCACATATACCTCACCTTTGCTGTGAGGAAAACTTTGATCTCCAGAAACAACGTTGTATAACTACCTTGGATTGTATTGCTGCAAATGAACAAATGGAATTATGGCATACCTAAAATAAAGGAAAGACTGAATAAACGAAATTAGGAGCGCGTAGAACTATACGCATGCGCCTTCATGTCCTCCACCCTAAAGTCTAATAGAGACCAGAAACTGAAGGAAGTGGCTCCTCCAGGAGCTGGACGTTGGTTCAGTTATCAGAAAGAGCAGGAAGACGGAATTCTGAGGAGCCTGAGGAATGTCGAATTGTCAGAGGCAGAACGAAGGTTGAGCCACCAAGAGGTAAAAGTAGCTGGAGTAAGGCGTAGTTTGCTGCAACTCAACAAAGAATGAGCTGCCAGGAGCTACAGGAAGGTTGGGGTACCAAGACTAAGAGCTAGGTGGGAAGAGCTACTAGGAAAAGCCAGAGGTAGAAGGGCCTCAACAACATTTTCCTTTACTTGCCATTCTTTATAGTAAGAATTTTTTTTTACCTTCAAAATTACATTTTCTCATTTTTTTTCTTTAGGATTATTTGTGAGCAGAAGAGATACTGTCTAACCCGAAGCTCTCCAGCTCTCTTCACTGTACTTACTCTTCCTCCTTGAATAACTCCAGTGGTTTGTTCGAGGACCAAGAGACGAGTTCCCTTGACCACTCCAACCATCATACACGACATTCTCTTTGTATCCTCCAGAATTACTCTGTGCATTTGAAAAACTTACATACACCAAGAAATGAATAAGAACATTATAGATGATATTCAGTTTAATGTTACCCATTTCCTTTAAGTTCCACTAACAATTTCATCAAGAATATTAAATCTGTGCTTCCAGTGTACCAATTTTTATCTAGAACCAAATTTACAATCTTTGGTCCCGAGAAGAGCCTTCAGATTACCATCTTCTTCATCTAAAGTCGCTCAGTTTGCCTTAATGATATGAAATCTGCCCTAAGGTCGCCCGTTAAATCCATGTAACCCAGACAAGAATGATTCTGCAGTTCCAACAAATCAGTCAACACAACAACACCAGTATTCAGTCACAAACGTCAAAATCTAATTGTTGTCAAAAAAAATATGATAACCACCGTACGATTACAGGATCCTTTCATCTAACATTCAGATTTGCATTCATGATG
Source organism: Panulirus ornatus (assembly GCF_036320965.1). NCBI lineage: Eukaryota > Metazoa > Arthropoda > Malacostraca > Decapoda > Palinuridae > Panulirus > Panulirus ornatus. The sequence goes on from NC_092243.1 coordinate 289,055, forward strand.
TTAACTACCAGATTTACCCACACAACCAGCAAACCATTCTCCAAGACTACGAAAATCTCCATGAAAGTTCACCCGATTCATTACAGCCTCCACTAACTTCACGCCAAGTATCACTTAATTTCCCGACCAAGAGCACTAAGTTGCTCTTAATGACCTCTTCATGGGCGCCAAAAACTCAGGTGTTTGCCACAACCCACAGATCAAGCTCTCTCCTTACTCTCTCCTTACTCTCTCTTTACTTGAAACAGATCCATTATTTTGAATTGAACACACACACACACACACACACACACACACACAAACGCATATATTATTATTATTATTATTATTATTATTATTATCATTATTATCATTGTTATTATTATTATTAATATTACTATTATTATTATCATTATTATTATTATTATTATTATTTTTTTTTTTTTTTTTTTTTTTTTTTTTTTTATACTTTGTCGCTGTCTCCCGCGTTTGCGAGGTAGCGCGAGGAAACAGACGAAAGAAATGGCCCAACCCCCATACACACGTACATACACACGTCCACACACGCAAATATACATACCTACACAGCTTTCCATGGTTTACAACAGACGCTTCACATGCCCTGATTCAACCCACTGACAGCACGTCAACCCCAGTATACCACATCGATCCAATTCACTCTATTCCTTGCCAACCTTTCACCCTCCTGCATGTTCAGGCCCCGATCACACAAAATCTTTTTCACTCCATCTTTCCACCTCCAATTTGGTCTCCCATTCTCCTCGTTCCCTCCACCTCCGACACATATATCCTCTTGGTCAATCTTTCCTCACTCATTCTCTCCATGTGCCCAAACCATTTCAAAACACCCTCTTCTGCTCTCTCAACCACGCTCTTTTTATTTCCACACATCTCTCTTACCCTTACGTTACTTACTCGATCAAACCACCTCACACCACACATTGTCCTCACACATCTCATTTCCAGCACATCCATCCTCCTGCGCACAACTCTATCCACAGCCCACGCCTCGCAACCATACAACATTGTTAGAACCACTATTCCTTCAAACATACCCATTTTTGCTTTCCGAGATAATGTTCTCGACTTCCACACATTCTTCAAGGCTCCCAGAATTTTCGCCCCCTCCCCCACCCTATGATCCACTTCCGCTTCCATGGTTCCATCCGCTGCCAGATCCACTCCCAGATATCTAAAACACTTTACTTCCTCCAGTTTTGCTCCATTCAAACTTACCTCCCAATTGACTTGACCCTCAACCCTACAGTACCTAATATCCTTGCTCTTATTCACATTTACTCTTAACTTTCTTCTTTCACACACTTTACCAAACTCAGTCATCAGCTTCTGCAGTTTCTCACATGAATCAGCCACCAGCGCTGTATCATCAGCGAACAACAACTAACTCACTTCCCAAGCTCTCTCATCCCCAACAGACTTCATACTTGCCCCTCTTTCCAAAACTCTTGCATTCACCTCCCTAACAACCCCATCCATAAACAAATTAAACAACCATGGAGACATCACACACCCCTGCCGCAAACCTACATTCACTGAGAACCAATCACTTTCCCCTCTTCCTACACGTACACATGCCTTACATCTTCGATAAAAACTTCTCACTGCTTCTGACAACTTGCCTCCCACACCATATATTCTTAATACCTTCCACAGAGCATCTCTATCAACTCTATCGTATGCCTTCTCCAGATCCATAAATGCTACATACAAATCCATTTGCTTTTCTAAGTATTTCTCACATACATTCTTCAAAGCAAACACCTGATCCACACATTCTCTACCACTTCTGAAACCACACTGCTCTTCCCCAATCTGATGCTCTGTACATGCCTTCACCCTCTCAATCAATACCCTCCCATTTAATTTACCAGGAATACTCAACAAACTTATACCTTTGTAATTTGAGCACTCACTCTTATCCCCTTTGCCTTTGTACAATGGCACTATGCACGCATTCCGCCAATCCTCAGGCACCTCACCATGAGTCATACATACATTAAATAACCTTACCAACCAGTCAATAATGCAGTCACCCCCTTTTTTAATAAATTCCACTGCAATACCATCCAAACCTGCTGCCTTGCCGGCTTTCATCTTCCGCAAAGCTTTTACTACCTCTTCTCTGTTTACCAAATCATTTTCCCTAACCCTCTCACTTTGCACACCACCTTGACCAAAATACCCTCTATCTGCCACTCTATCATCAAACACATTCAACAAACCTTCAAAATACTCACTCCATCTCCTTCTCACATCACCACTACTTGTTATCACCTCCCCATTTGCGCCCTTCACTGAAGTTCGCATTTGCTCCCTTGTCTTACGCACTTTATTTACCTCCTTCCAGAACATCTTTTTATTCTCCCTAAAATTTAATGATACTCTCTCACCCCAACTCTCATTTGCCCACTTTTTCACCTCTTGCACCTTTCTCTTGACCTCCTGTCTCTTTCTTTTATACATCTCCCACTCAATTGCATTATTTCCCAGCAAAAATCTTCCAAATGCCTCTCTCTTCTCTTTCACTAATAATCTTACTTCTTCATTCCACCACTCACTACCCTTTCTAATCAACCCACCTCCCACTCTTCTCATGCCACAAGCATCTTTTGCGCAATCCATATATATATATATATATATATATATATATATATATATATATATATATATATATATATATATATATATATATATATATATATACACATATATATATATATATATATATATATATATATATATATATATATATATATATATATATATATATATATATATATATACATATATGAATATACCCCTATGAGTCCACCGGGAAAATGAAACACGATAAGTTTCCAAGTGCACTTTCGTGTAATAATCACATCATCAGAGGAGACACACGAGAGAAATACAAGTCAGTTGATATACAACGAAGAGACAGCGGATGGAACCATGGAAGCGGAAGGGGATCATAGGGTGGGGGAGGGAGCGAAAATTCTGGGAGCCTTGAAGAATGTGTGGAAGTCGAGAACATTATCTCGGAAAGCAAAAATGGGTATGTTTGAAGGAATAGTGGTTCCAACAATGTTGTATGGTTGTGAGGCGTGGGCTATGGATCGAGTTGTGCGCAGGAGGATGGATGTGCTGGAAATGAGATGTTTGAGGACAATGTGTGGTGTGAGGTGGTTTGATCGAGTAAGTAATGTAAAGGTAAGAGAGAGATGTGTGGAAATAAAACGAGCGTGGTTGAGAGAGCAGAAGAGGGTGTTTTGAAATGGTTTGGGCACATGGAGAGAATGAGTGAGGAAAGATTGACCAAGAGTATATATGTGTCGGGGGTGGAGGGAACGAGGAGAAGTGGGAGACCAAATTGGAGGTGGAAAGATGGAGTGAAAAAGATTTTGTGTGATCGGGGCCTGAACATGCAGGAGGGTGAAAGTAGGGGAAGGAATAGAGTGAATTAGATCGATGTGGTATACCGGGGTTGACGTGCTGTCAGTGGATTGAATCAGGGCATGTGAAGCGTCTGTTGTAAACCATGGAAAGCTGTGTAGGTATGTATATTTGCGTGTGTGGACGTATGTATATACATGTGTATGGGGGTGGGTTGGGCCATTTCTTTCGTCTGTTTCCTTGCGCTACCTCGCAAACGCGGGAGACAGCGACAAAGCAAAAAAAAAAAAAAAGAAAAAAAAATGTATATATATATATATATATATATATATATATATATATATATATATATATATATATATATATATTATCACTGGGGATAGGGGAGAAAGAATACTTCCCACGTATTCCCTGCGTGTCGTAGAAGGCGACTAAAAGAGAAGGGAGCGGGAGGCTAGAAATCCTCCCCTCTCCTTTTTTTTTTTTTTTTTCCAAAAGAAGAAACAGAGAAGGGGGCCAGGTGAGGATATTCCTTCAAAGGCCCAGTCCTCATCCTCTGTTCTTAACGCTACCTCGCTAATGCGGGAAATGGCGATTAGTATAAAAATATATATATATATATATATATATATATATATATATATATATATATATATATATATATATATATATATAATGGGGAGGTGATAACAAGTCGTGGTGATGTGAGAAGGAGATGGAGTGAGTATTTTGAAGGTTTGTTGAATGTGTTAGGTGATAGAGCGGCAGATATATGGTGTTTTGGTCGAGGTGGCGTGCGAAGTGAGAGGGTTAGGGAGAATGATTTGGTAAACGGAGAAGAGGTAGTAAAAGCTTTGCGGAAGATGAAAGCTGGCAAGGCAGCGGGTGTGGATGGTATCGCAGTGGAATTTATTAAAAAGGGGGTGACTGTGTTGTTGACTGGTTGGTAAGGATATTCAATGTATGTATGACTCATGGTGAGGTGCCTGAGGATTGGCGAAATGCATGCATAGTGCCATTGTACAAAGGCAAAAGGGATAAAGGTGAGTGCTCAAATTATAGAGGTATAAGTTTGTTGAGTATTCCTGGGAAATCATATGGGAGGGTATTAATTGAGAGGGTGAAGGCATGTACAGAGCATCAGATTGGGGAAGAGCAGTGTGGTTTCAGAAGTGGTAGAGGATGTGTGAATCAGGTGTTTGCTTTGAAGAATGCATGTGAGAAATACTTAGAAAAGCAAATGGATTTGTATGTATCATTTATGGATCTGGAGAGGGCATATGATAGAGTTGATAGAGATGCTTTGTGGAAGGTATTAAGAATATATGGTTTGGGAGGCAAGTTGTTAGAAGCAGTGAAAAGTTTTTATCGAGGATGTAAGGCATGTGTACGAGTAGGAAGAGAGGAAAGTGATTGGTTCACAGGGGTGCGTGATGTCTCCATGGTTGTTTAATTTGTTTATGGATGGGGTTGTTAGGGAGGTGAATGCAAAAGTTTTGGAGAGAGGGGCAAGTATGGAGTCTTTTGTGGATGACTGAGCTCGGGAAGTGAGTCACTTGTTCGCTGATGATACAGTGCTGGTGGCTGATTCGTGTGAGAAACTGGAGAAACAGGTGACTGAATTTGGAAAAGTGTGTGAAAGAAGAAAGCTGAGAGTAAATATGAATAAGAGCAAGGTTATTTGGTATGGTAGGGTTGAGGGACAAGTCAGTTGGGAGGTAAGTTTGAATGGAGAAAAACTGGAGGAAGTGAAGTGTTTTAGATATCTGGGAGTGGATTTGGCAGCGGATGGAACCATGAAAGCGGAAGTGAGTCACAGGTTGGGGGAGGGGGGCGAAAGTTCTGGGAGTGATGAAAAATGTTTTGAAGGCGAGAAAATTATCTCGGAAAGAAAAAAATGTGTATGTTTGAAGGAATAATGGTTCCAACTATGTTATATGGTGGCGAGGCATGGGCTATAGATAGTGTTGTGCGCAGGAGGGTGGATGTGTATGAAATGAGATGTTTGAGGACTATATGTGGTGTGAGGTAGTTTTATCGAGTAAGTAATGAAAGGGTAAGAGAGTTGTGTGGTAATAGAAAGAGTGTGGTTGAGAGAGCAGAAGAAAGTGTTATGAAATGGTTTGGTCACATGGAGAAAATGAGTGAGGAAAGATTGACAAAGAGGATATATGTGTCAGAGGTGGAGGGAACGAGATGTGGGAGACCAAATTGGAGGTGGAAGGATGGAGTGAAAGCGATTTTGAGCGATCGGGGCCTGAACATGCAGGAGGGTGAAAGGCATGCAAGGAATAGAGTGAATTGGAACTATGTGCTATACCGGAGTCGTCGTGTTGTCAGTGGATTGAACCAGGGCATGTGAATCGTCTGGGGTATGCCATGGAAAGTTTTGTGGGGCCTGGATGTGGAAAGGGAGCTGTAGTTTAGGTGCATTATAGATGACAGATAGACTGAGTGTAAACGAATGTGGCATTTGTTGTCTTTTCCTAGCGCTACCTCGCGTGCATGCGGGGGGAGGAGTTGTCATTTTATGTGTGGCGAGGTGGCGACGGGAATGAATAAAGGCTGCAAGTATGAACTATGTACATGTATATATATGTATATATCTATGTATATGTATGTATACGGTGAAATATATATGTATACATATGTGCGTGTGGGGCGTATATGTACATACATGTGTATGTGTGTGGGTTGGGTCATTCCTCGTCTGTTTCTTTGCGCTACCTCGCTAATGTGGGAGACGGCGGTTAAGTATGATAATATATATATATATATGTTAAGGTGAAATCGCACTTCAGTAGGAGTTCAAACAATTTTATTTAGATTTGATCTTCCTATACTTGTGGCACGACATGTTTCGTGGAGACAATACACCTCATCAGGTGCCAGTACTAAACGAAGTTATTTAAATCCCAACATCACACTTGATTCCCACCGTCCAAAGCACTATCCGCTTTGTCTAGCAGTATCCGTTGTAAGGAAGAGTGATTAAGGGGTGTTACATGGTGGGGGTTGACATGGGAAACTGGGTGTGTCTTGAACAACTTTTTTCATATCGTTATTTGTCATTTCTCTCATAATGACTTTGGTTAATGCTAGGATGGGCTTTAAAATTGCATGGGGACAAATTAAAGCTCTTAGTATTTGCAATTAAGAAAGATTCAATGACGTTGCGTGTGGCATAATCAGCTAAGGGGTATAGAATGACGGGATTTTCGAGATCTATTGGGTGATAATTTTCATGACTGTTTAGCGATCGTATTTTTGTGGTCATCCTTGCGTACTGAATGACGGTGCTAATAACACCTTTTCGTTACAGTTTTTCTTGTCTGGCCTCAGTAAATATCTTTACATGTCTTGCATTTGACGGCGTAAACACTCCTAATTGTTGCATGATTTGGCCTACTTTTTGTTAAGGTCTTATTGATGGGGTTGTTCTCTTGAAAAACCTTACATCCTTGATAAAACCTCTTTGCTTTTAACGGCTTTCCTCGTGCACCATATATTCTTAATACCCACAAGGCATCTCCATCGACCCTATCATATGCTTTTTCCATATCCATAAATGCCACATATAAATCCGTCTCTGTCTCTCTGTATTTTTCACATATTCTTTAGAGCAAACACTTGATCCACATATCCTCCGCCACTTCTAAACCCACATCGCTTACCCCTGGTCTGACGTTCAGTACATGCCTTAACCCTCTCAGTCAGTACTTTCCCATACAACTTTCCAGGTACACACAACAAACCTATACCTCTATAGTTTGACCCCTCAGCTTTATTATCCTTGCATTTATTCTGCAGCACCATGCATGCATAGCGTCAGTCCTCAGGCGCAAACTCTGAAAATCCATACCAACGAATCAAAAACTCAGTCACGCCATTTCTTAATCGTTTCAATTGCTATACCATTTACTCCAGCCGCGTTTCCACAATTGATCTTGCATATGGCTTTCACGACTTCTCACTTCATCAAACCATTCTTCATGACTCTCTCACTCTGGATACCACACCGATCCAAACACCCTACGTCTGCCACCCTGTCATTAAACGCATTAAAGAATCCTTCAAAATACTCACTCCATCATTACCTTTTACCATTTTCCCTTTTTGCCTCCTTTACCGATGTTCCTATTTGTTATTTTTTTTTTTTTTTTGCACATTGCCTTCTCCGAAAAGATATTCTCCCTAAAGTTTACTGATACTCTCTTTCCCTAACTCTCATTTGTCCTTTTATTCAGCACCCGCACCTTCCTCTTCACCTCCTGCCAATTTCTTTTATATATTCCCAATTCATTTGTATTCCATTCCTGTTAGTGCCGTCTATATGCCTCTCTTTTCGCTTTCACTAACAAATTTACTTCATCTCACCACTCACTACCCTTTCTAATCTGCCCACCTCCCGCATGCCACATGCTTCTCTTGCACATGCCAGCGCTGTTTCCGTAAAATTTTTTCCATTCCTCAGCGACTCCCCTTGCTTCAATTAAAGGTCACCTTTTGCCATTCTACACTCAGTCTCTCTTTGTATTTCTTCCCACAAGTCCCTCTTCCTGGTTCACTTACTCTCACCACTCTTCTTACCGACGTCGTTTCCTCTTTTTCGAAAACCTCCACAAATCTTCACCCTCGCCTCCTCAAGACAGTGATCAGACATCACATCAGTTTTGCCTCTCAATGCCTATATTTGATTTCTATATTCATTGTTCGACTTTTCTTGGTTTCGTTTTTATGTGGCATCTTCGATGATTTCCATTTTTCTCCATATGTTCTTTAGACCAGGTTATCTCCACGATATCCTTTTGTTTTCATTAAACGATCTCCAGCCTCTTGAGACGACACATATACGTATTTACGAGTGCTTGCGATGAGACTTTGACAAAGGTAGAGTTTGCTCGTAGTGTTCACCGTAGGATAATATAGAGGTACGAAGAACGAGTCGTGTGTGTTTCGTGTCATCAAGTTGCGTGTGAGGAGAGGTTATATGTTTGTGTATTGAAAGCCAGCTGCTTACGTGTGGGTGAGGCTGCATGTTAAGACAACTGCCTGGACCAGAGAGGACACTTGACATCCGCTAAAGTGCTAGCTCAGTGCTAGTAAATCAGGCCACCAAACGAAATTCAGTTCCTGATGTTAGAAAAGGCTTGAACTTAAACCTTGAGTACCCTAGAAATGAACCGCTGGTCACTAATGACGTCTTTGCTGTGGCTGGAGTGAAGGAGAAAGAATAGTTTGTTGAGCTCTGAAAGAATGTAGCCTTTATATGCACTCACTCTTGCACACAATTTTTCCGATTTTTTTTTTTGAAAATTAACACCTTATTAACAGAATTTTTGCCATAAAGATTCAGTCAGTTTTAGATTGTTCAATACGCTTTAGAAATCTTTATGATATTTCCTACAGCTGAAATGTGCTTTAAATCACTTGATTATGATGGTACGATCCTTGAGTACGACAATGCAACCCTTGGGTAAATTGGACTGATCTTGAAGTTAAACCTAAATGGTCAGGTAAGAGGTCAGGCTAGCACGTGCAAAGATCTAACAGTCGTACTGAAGGGTTCTAGAAAAACTGAGACACTATTAGTGGTTCATCTTGATCGACGGCAAGAACTGCAGTCTTCATCATCAGGATGATCGACCCCGCGTTCTCCCTCTTCTTCTGATACCGTTTGTTTGTTAGACTTTCTGTTTCCAGCCTTTATCTGGGGCTGTCCCTCTGTTTCTATACTCAAGCCTCTTTATGGTATGTTCCCTTAATCTTTCGCCTTCCATCAATTTATGAAATTCTGAAATCTTTATCTTCTGCAGTTTCTGAAGTGTTTTTAAGAATTTCTAGGGTTGGAGTGGGGGGGTGGTTGGTATCAAGTGAATGGATGAAGAGTTAAGTAAAGAAGGCTTTGAATAATGTTTGACCGAGCATTTGGGAGAGTGAGAGGCGTGCATTGAGTAGAACAAACAGGAACATTTTAGTATACAGAAGGCGAGATGCTATTAATGGGATGAAGCAAGGCATATGAAGCGGTCAAGGAATGGTCTGTGGGGCTTGTCTGTGGATGGGAAGGCTCTGGTGTGGTGCATTATGTAAGACAACGAGAGAGACGATACCAGTCCATGAGGCCAGTGTTCATGACTGCGTGGCTGTGGCGGGAATGACAACAACAAATTATCATTATTGTTTTATTATTAGTATCATTATTGTTATGATTGTTATTATCATTTTTCTTATCATTACTATAATCATTATCTTTGTTATTTGTAGCTAATCGGAAAAAATGATAATGTTCCACGATCCATCAAATAATGCCAATACTTAAGACCAGTAGAAGGCCAGGTGGTGCTCATGAAGCAGTGAGGGAGATGTGTCACTTTTTATCTTTGCTTTTCGCTGTTGGTTAAGCTGTGTTTTAGCTGATAGTGTTAGGGAAGCTGCTGTCAGTGAGAATTGCTTTAGTTAGCTTGGTATGTAGCGTAGAACACACATACAGAAGTACATATGGAAATAACATGTATATAGAGGCACAAAACAGGTTCAAAGTCCCCTCTCCTCCCGGACACACACACACACACACACACACACACACACACACACACACACACACACACACACACACACACACACACAAGTAACAGGGAAACAGGTAATGACAAACATTTTTTTTTTTTTTTTACAGTAAAGCAGAGAAGCGATGAGTTTCCCACTGTGGCTTCTCAGAGCGACAACGGGGGCACCATAAGAAACGCCTCCCTCATCATAACCACACACCCACTCCTGCTATACACAAGAACCTCCTCCCTTACACCAACAGCACACTTTCTCGTGGCTGACCTGGCCACTTTGATATTGTTATGTGTGGAAGGATATCAGTAAGAGCGAGCAAGATAACGTGTGTGTTGCTTTTATACCAATAAACTTTCGTGGACATCGCAGTGTGGGTCCCCCAGCATGGGCCTCCCAGCGTGGGTAAATTGTCAGTTAAAGAACAAGTAATCAGGCAGCGGGAGGAGCTACGGAGGATGTTGTGCGGTCATACGAGGAGCTGAATGACAAGCTCAAAACTGTTTTTACAGTGGAAGAAATAAAAGCCTCAAAACCAGTGAGTTGGAATGGAGAGAAATATTGGAACACTTAGAGGAGGAGACTAGCAGAATACTAAAGAGTCTTGACCCATACAACGCTAATGATCCTATTGAAATAACTCCATATGTGCTGAAGATGTCTCTACATAAAGGTATTATTCCAAGAATGTGAAATATAGTAAAGGTCACACACACACACACACACACACACACACACACACACACACATATATATATATATATATATATATATATATATATATATATATATATATATTCTTTTTTTTTTTTTTTTCATACTATTTGCCATTTCCCGCGTTAGCGAGGTAGCGCTAAGAACAGAGAACTGGGCCTTAGAGGGAATATCCTCACCTGACCCCCTTCTCTGTTCCTTCTTTTGGAAAATTAAAAAAAAACAAGAGAGGGGAGGATTTCGAGCCACCCGCTCCCTCCCCTTTTAGTCGCCTTTTACGACACGCAGGGAATACGTGGGAAGTATTCTTTCTCCCCTATCCCCTATATATGCCGATGAGCCTCCCCTGGACTCTCTTCTCAGCTATATATATATATATATATATATATATATATATATATATATATATATATATATATATATTTTTTTTTTTTTTTTTTTTTTTTTTTTTTTTTTATACTTTGTCGCTGTCTCCCGCGTTTGCGAGGTAGCGCAAGGAAACAGACGAAAGAAATGGCCCAACCCCCCCCATACACATGTACATACACACGTCCACACACACAAATATACATACCTACACAGCTTTCCATGGTTTACCCCGGACGCTTCACATGCCTTGATTCAATCCACTGACAGCACGTCAACCCCTGTATACCACATCGCTCCAATTCACTCTATTCCTTGCCCTCCTTTCACCCTCCTGCATGTTCAGGCCCCGATCACACAAAATCTTTTTCACTCCATCTTTCCACCTCCAATTTGGTCTCCCTCTTCTCCTCGTTCCCTCCACCTCCGACACATATATCCTCTTGGTCAATCTTTCCTCACTCATTCTCTCCATGTGCCCAAACCATTTCAAAACACCCTCTTCTGCTCTCTCAACCACGCTCTTTTTATTTCCACACATCTCTCTTACCCTTACGTTACTTACTCGATCAAACCACCTCACACCACACATTGTCCTCAAACATCTCATTTCCAGCACATCCATCCTCCTGCGCACAACTCTATCCATAGCCCACGCCTCGCAACCATACAACATTGTTGGAACTACTATTCCTTCAAACATACCCATTTTTGCTTTCCGGGATAATGTTCTCGACTTCCACACATTTTTCAAGGCTCCCAAAATTTTCGCCCCCTCCCCCACCCTATGATCCACTTCCGCTTCCATGGTTCCATCCGCTGACAGATCCACTCCCAGATATCTAAAACACTTCACTTCCTCCAGTTTTTCACCATTCAAACTCACCTCCCAATTGACTTGACCCTCAGCCCTACTGTACCTAATAACCTTGCTCTTATTCACATTTACTCTTAACTTTCTTCTTCCACACACTTTACCAAACTCCGTCACCAGCTTCTGCAGTTTCTCACATGAATCCGCCACCAGCGCTGTATCATCAGCGAACAACAACTGACTCACTTCCCAAGCTCTCTCATCCCCAACAGACTTCATACTTGCCCCTCTTTCCAAGACTCTTGCATTTACCTCCCTAACAACCCCATCCATAAACAAATTAAACAACCATGGAGACATCACACACCCCTGCCGCAAACCTACATTCACTGAGAACCAATCACTTTCCTCTCTTCCTACACGTACACATGCCTTACATCCTCGATAAAAACTTTTCACTGCTTCTAACAACTTGCCTCCCACACCATATATTCTTAATACCTTCCACAGAGCATCTCTATCAACTCTATCATATGCCTTCTCCAGATCCATAAATGCTACATACAAATCCATTTGCTTTTCTAAGTATTTCTCACATACATTCTTCAAAGCAAACACCTGATCCACACATCCTCTACCACTTCTGAAACCACACTGCTCTTCCCCAATCTGATGCTCTGTACATGCCTTCACCCTCTCAATCAATACCCTCCCATATAATTTACCAGGAATACTCAACAAACTTATACCTCTGTAATTTGAGCACTCACTCTTATCCCCTTTGCCTTTGTACAATGGCACTATGCACGCATTCCGCCAATCCTCAGGCACCTCACCATGAGTCATACATACATTAAATAACCTTACCAACCAGTCAACAATACAGTCACCCCCTTTTTTAATAAATTCCACTGCAATACCATCCAAACCTGCTGCCTTGCCGGCTTTCATCTTCCGCAAAGCTTTTACTACCTCTTCTCTGTTTACCAAATCATTTTCCCTAACCCTCTCACTTTGCACACCACCTCGACCCAAACACCCTATATCTGCCACTCTGTCATCAGACACATTCAACAAACCTTCAAAATACTCATTCCATCTCCTTCTCACATCACCACTACTTGTTATCACCTCCCCATTTACGCCCTTCACTGAAGTTCCCATTTGCTCCCTTGTCTTACGCACCCTATTTACCTCCTTCCAGAACATCTTTTTATTCTCCCTAAAATTTACTGATAGTCTCTCACCCCAACTCTCATTTGCCCTTTTTTTCACCTCTTGCACCTTTCTCTTGACCTCCTGTCTCTTTCTTTTATACTTCTCCCACTCAATTGCATTTTTTCCCTGCAAAAATCGTCCAAATGCCTCTCTCTTCTCTTTCACTAATACTCTTACTTCTTCATCCCACCACTCACTACCCTTTCTAAACAGCCCACCTCCCACTCTTCTCATGCCACAAGCATCTTTTGCGCAATCCATCACTGATTCCCTAAATACATCCCATTCCTCCCCCACTCCCCTTACTTCCATTGTTCTCACCTTTTTCCATTCTGTACACAGTCTCTCCTGATACTTCTTCACACAGGTCTCCTTCCCAAGCTCACTTACTCTCACCACCTTCTTCACCCCAACATTCACTCTTCTTTTCTGAAAACCCATACTAATCTTCACCTTAGCCTCCACAAGATAATGATCAGACATCCCTCCAGTTGCACCTCTCAGCACATTGACATCCAAAAGTCTCTCTTTCGCACGCCTGTCAATTAACACGTAATCCAATAACGCTCTCTGGCCATCTCTCCTACTTACATAAGTATACTTAGTATAATCTCGCTTTTTAAACCAGGTATTCCCAATCATCAGTCCTTTTTCAGCACTAAATCTACAAGCTCTTCACCATTTCCATTTACAACACTGAACACCCCATGCATACCAATTATTCCTCAAACTGCCACATTTACTCACCTTTGCATTCAAATCACCCATCACTATAACCCGGCTCGTGCATCAAACGCTAACGCACTCATTTAGTTATATAATATATATATATATATATATATATATATTTTTTTTTTTTTTTTTTTTTTTTTTTTTACTTTGTCGCTGTCTCCCGCGTTTGCGAGGTAGCGCAAGGAAACAGACGAAAGAAATGGCCCAACCCCCCCCATACACATGTACATACACACGTCCACACACCAAATATACATACCTACACAGCTTTCCATGGTTTACCCCAGACGCTTCACATGCCTTGATTCAATCCACTGACAGCACGTCAATCCCTGTATACCACATCGCTCCAATTCACTCTATTCCTTGCCCTCCTTTCACCCTCCTGCATGTTCAGGCCCCGATCACACAAAATCTTTTTCACTCCATCTTTCCACCTCCAATTTGGTCTCCCTCTTCTCCTCGTTCCCTCCACCTCCGACACATATATCCTCTTGGTCAATCTTTCCTCACTCATTCTCTCCATGTGCCCAAACCATTTTAAAACACTCTCTTCTGCTCTCTCAACCACGCTCTTTTTATTTCCACACATCTCTCTTACCCTTACGTTACTTACTCGATCAAACCACCTCACACCACACATTGTCCTCAAACATCTCATTTCCAGCACATCCATCCTCCTGCGCACAACTCTATCCATAGCCCACGCCTCGCAACCATACAACATTGTTGGAACTACTATTCCTTCAAACATACCCATTTTTGCTTTCCGGGATAATGTTCTCGACTTCCACACATTTTTCAAGGCTCCCAAAATTTTCGCCCCCTCCCCCACCCTATGATCCACTTCCGCTTCCATGGTTCCATCCGCTGCCAGATCCACTCCCAGATATCTAAAACACTTCACTTCCTCCAGTTTTTCACCATTCAAACTCACCTCCCAATTGACTTGACCCTCAGCCCTACTGTACCTAATAACCTTGCTCTTATTCACATTTACTCTTAACTTTCTTCTTCCACACACTTTACCAAACTCCGTCACCAGCTTCTGCAGTTTCTCACATGAATCCGCCACCAGCGCTGTATCATCCGCGAACAACAACTGACTCACTTCCCAAGCTCTCTCATCCCCAACAGACTTCATACTTGCCCCTCTTTCCAAGACTCTTGCATTTACCTCCCTAACAACCCCATCCATAAACAAATTAAACAACCATGGAGACATCACACACCCCTGCCGCAAACCTACATTCACTGAGAACCAATCACTTTCCTCTCTTCCTACACGTACACATGCCTTACATCCTCGATAAAAACTTTTCACTGCTTCTAACAACTTGCCTCCCACACCATATATTCTTAATACCTTCCACAGAGCATCTCTATCAACTCTATCATATGCCTTCTCCAGATCCATAAATGCTACATACAAATCCATTTGCTTTTCTAAGTATTTCTCACATACATTCTTCAAAGCAAACACCTGATCCACACATCCTCTACCACTTCTGAAACCACACTGCTCTTCCCCAATCTGATGCTCTGTACATGCCTTCACCCTCTCAATCAATACCCTCCCATATAATTTACCAGGAATACTCAACAAACTTATACCTCTGTAATTTGAGCACTCACTCTTATCCCCTTTGCCTTTGTACAATGGCACTACGCACGCATTCCGCCAATCCTCAGGCACCTCACCATGAGTCATACATACATTAAATAACCTTACCAACCAGTCAACAATACAGTCACCCCCTTTTTTAATAAATTCCACTGCAATACCATCCAAACCTGCTGCCTTGCCGGCTTTCATCTTCCGCAAAGCTTTTACTACCTCTTCTCTGTTTACCAAATCATTTTCCCTAACCCTCTCACTTTGCACACCACCTCGACCCAAACACCCTATATCTGCCACTCTGTCATCAGACACATTCAACAAACCTTCAAAATACTCATTCCATCTCCTTCTCACATCACCACTACTTGTTATCACCTCCCCATTTACGCCCTTCACTGAAGTTCCCATTTGCTCCCTTGTCTTACGTACCCTATTTACCTCCTTCCAGAACATCTTTTTATTCTCCCTAAAATTTACTGATAGTCTCTCACCCCAACTCTCATTTGCCCTTTTTTTCACCTCTTGCACCTTTCTCTTGACCTCCTGTCTCTTTCTTTTATACTTCTCCCACTCAATTGCATTTTTTCCCTGCAAAAATCGCCCAAATGCCTCTCTCTTCTCTTTCACTAATACTCTTACTTCTTCATCCCACCACTCACTACCCTTTCTAAACAGCCCACCTCCCACTCTTCTCATGCCACAAGCATCTTTTGCGCAATCCATCACTGATTCCCTAAATACATCCCATTCCTCCCCCACTCCCCTTACTTCCATTGTTCTCACCTTTTTCCATTCTGTACACAGTCTCTCCTGATACTTCTTCACACAGGTCTCCTTCCCAAGCTCACTTACTCTCACCACCTTCTTCACCCCAACATTAACTCTTCTTTTCTGAAAACCCATACTAATCTTCACCTTAGCCTCCACAAGATAATGATCAGACATCCCTCCAGTTGCACCTCTCAGCACATTGACATCCAAAAGTCTCTCTTTCGCACGCCTGTCAATTAACACGTAATCCAATAATGCTCTCTGGCCATCTCTCCTACTTACATAAGTATACTTATGTATATCTCGCTTTTTAAACCAGGTATTCCCAATCATCAGTCCTTTTTCAGCACATAAATCTACAAGCTCTTCACCATTTCCATTTACAACACTGAACACCCCATGCATACCAATTATTCCCTCAACTGCCACATTACTCACCTTTGCATTCAAATCACCCATCACTATAACCCGGTCTCGTGCATCAAAACCGCTAACGCACTCATTTAGCTGCTCCCAAAAATATATATATATATATATATATATATATTTTTTTTTTTTTTTTTTTTTTTTTTTGCTTTGTCGCTGTCTCCCGCGTATGCGAGGTAGCGCAAGGAAACAGACGAAAGAAATGGCCCAACCCACCCCCATACACATGTATATACATACGTCCACACACGCAAATATACATACCTACACAGCTTTCCATGGTTTACCCCAGACGCTTCACATGCCTTGATTCAATCCACTGACAGCACGTCAATCCCGGTATACCACATCGCTCCAATTCACTCTATTCCTTGCCCTCCTTTCACCCTCCTGCATGTTCAGGCCCGATCACACAAAATCTTTTTCACTCCATCTTTCCACCTCCAATTTGGTCTCCCTCTTCTCCTCGTTCCCTCCACCTCCGACACATATATTCTCTTGGTCAATCTTTCCTCACTCATTCTCTCCATGTGCCCGAACCATTTCAAAACACCCTCTTCTGCTCTCTCAACCACACGCTCTTTTTATTTCCACACATCTCTCTTACCCTTACGTTACTTACTCGATCAAACCACCTCACACCACACATTGTCCTCAAACATCTCATTTCCAGTACATCCATCCTCCTGCGCACAACTCTATCCATAGCCCACGCCTCGCAACCATACAACATTGTTGGAACCACTATTCCTTCAAACATACCCATTTTTGCTTTCCGAGATAATGTTCTCGACTTCCACACATTCTTCCAGGCTCCCAGAATTTTCGCCCCCTCCCCCACCCTATGATCCACTTCCGCTTCCATGGTTCCATCCGCTGCCAGATCCACTCCCAGATATCTAAAACACTTCACTTCCTCCAGTTTTTCTCCATTCAAACTCACCTCCCAATTGACTTGACCCTCAACCCTACTTTACCTAATAACCTTGCTCTTATTCACATTTACTCTTAACTTTCTTCTTTCACACACTTTACCAAACTCAGTCACCAGCTTCTGCAGTTTCTCACATGAATCAGCCACCAGCGCTGTATCATCAGCGAACAACAACTGACTCACTTCCCAAGCTCTCTCATCCCCAACAGACTTCATACTTGCCCCTCTTTCCAAAACTCTTGCATTCACCTCCCTAACAACCCCATCCATAAACAAATTAAACAACCATGGAGACATCACACACCCCTGCCGCAAACCTACATTCACTGAGAACCAATCACTTTCCTCTCTTCCTACACGTACACATGCCTTACATCCTCGATAAAAACTTTTCACTGCTTCTAACAACTTGCCTCCCACACCATATATTCTTAATACCTTCCACAGAGCATCTCTATCAACTCTATCATATGCCTTCTCCAGATCCATAAATGCTACATACAAATCCATTTGTTTTTCTAAGTATTTCTCACATATATTCTTCAAAGCAAACACCTGATCCACACATCCTCTACCACTTCTGAAACCACACTGCTCTTCCCCAATCTGATGCTCTGTACATGCCTTCACCCTCTCAATCAATATCCTCCCATATAGTTTACCAGGAATACTCAACAAACTTATACCTCTGTAATTTGAGCACTCACTCTTATCCCCTTTGCCTTTGTACAATGGCACTATGCACGCATTCCGCCAATCCTCAGGCACCTCACCATGAGTCATACATACATTAAATAACCTTACCAACCAGTCAACAATACAGTCACCCCCTTTTTTAATAAATTCCACTGCAATACCATCCAAACCTGCTGCCTTGCCGGCTTTCATCTTCCGCAAAGCTTCTACTACCTCTTCTCTGTTTACCAAATCATTTTCCCTAACCCTCTCACTTTGCACACCACCTCGACCAAAACACCCTATATCTGCCACTCTATCATCAAACACATTCAACAAACCTTCAAAATACTCACTCCATCTCCTTCTCACATCACCACTACTTGTTATCACCTCCCCATTTGCGCCCTTCACTGAAGTTCCCATTTGCTCCCTTGTCTTACGCACTTTATTTACCTCCTTCCAGAACATCTTTTTATTCTCCCTAAAATATATATATATATATATATATATATATATATATATATATATATATATATATATATATATATATATATATATATATATATATATAAGGAAGCGCTGGACTACAGTCCGCCCTCCCTGACGAGCGTGGTCTGGAAGGCACTGGGAAAGATACTAGGAAAGCAAGTGGATCCCATCCTACAGTGAACTTACCTAAATGAGAGACAACATGGTTTTACGGAAAGAGGGTCATGTGTAGATTATTCATATAGGAATAACTGTCGACCAATAATGGAGCAAGGGTTCACCTGTAACGAGATCAATGATTGATTTGTTTGTAAGTCGGTTAAATTGATTGTTCTGTAATGCATAACTGGGTTAATTTTCGAGGAGGGCAAGGAAGTGGAAGTACATATGATAATATACAGTGGAAAGGAAACTGATTAGATTAGATACTGTTCGGATGAGTTCATTTCTGTGATCCAGTCTAAGGGTGTGATGAATTCTCGAAATACACAAAGTTTAACTTTACAACGTATGTCGAAAAGTTAGTCATTGGCCCTCACTCTCGTCATGCACCGTACTCTGATCTGCTTGAAGAAGGCTTCGTCTTGTTATTTATCTACTTTTTATATCGTTCATTATCCTCCTCTGAGTAGTGGTTAATATCGCTAGCTCTGAATCTCTCGGTCGTGTTCGAGTTCCCTTCTAGGCAGCCGCATTAAAATCACACTAACTTCATCCTTTCTCTGAGTCTCTCGATTTGTGGGTACCTGGCATAAGATGAGTAAAATGATTTGCAGAAAGAGATCCTAACTGTAGCAACGAGTTCTCGTGATCGGTGCCGTTTTGTTATATATCTTCTTGCAAGAAGTGGTCGGTGAAGGGCAATCGTCACAAATATGCCGTAGATTGCAGTTCCTTACTAAATGAAACACATCGTTAGTTTTGAATTGGGTAACTTTAGAATCATGGTATGTAATGTGTCAACAAATTATGCTCTTTTATTTTCTAACAATAATTCAGCTTACAAGTCATGATAACTTTACGTTAGAATAAGCTCTCAGTGTATTACACATTGTTTTAAGCAAGTTCATGATTATTAGCTTAAAACTCAGAATGTGACCAGCATCCAGGCTTTTAGACCTTCCTTATTACAGTAGACTACCCACAGTTGTGACCATTTTCATGTTGATGGGCTGTACCATGATGATCAGCTGGGCCCACTCCATGTGATGATGTTACCGGTAGTGTTTCCCTCCTGCAGCCTGGTTCTCGGAATGGACAGTGGTTCGTGGCCAGGCGGAGCTCCCTTGCCTCGTGCCGCTCCCCAAGGACCCCAATGACAAGCCCCTCCTAGCTCTCTGGTACAAGGAGACCCAACCCACCGTCCCTATCTACAGGTAGGTCATGTATCTGTGTACTCAACGCCCTTTAGTGAAGATCAAGACACCGTGTACATCCCTATCCCATCCATTCCTCGTGGGTTGTACTCCACCATCCCCATCTACAGGTAGATAATTCAAATCATTATTAACCGCTTCCATATACCAGTGTTGCCACTGTGTACCCATCGTAGCTCTGTCCTTTATTTACTCAACACACATCGAATCCAGCAGCAAGTACCTTTAGGCTATTGTAGACTCATCATACCCCTATGTAGGATCGAGACTCTCCAACGTCACTGTCACTTGGACCTGTGTGATACATTAATATACACCTTAGTGTTGTGGCGGGTGACGACCCTGCTCTTCAGTCCATCTTGCGTTTGATTTGCATTACTGACACAACTCACAAATAGAATCATTCTTGGAAAACATAGACTAGAACATTGACCAGAACACAAGATGAATCGTCAGGACTATAATGTAGGACCTGTCACTTTCTTTCTGTCATCTTTGCTAGGTTTTTCTCACTTAACCTAGAAGTTGCTATCATTATGACCTATGTGTTTAACACGAAATCTTCGTTATTCCTTTGATAAATGCTCCGTAATGACAACAATCAGAAAAGTTATTGAGCTGCAGAAATGAACTAGCTGTGTGATGGTCACTGATTCCTTCCAGTGATTCTAAGATTATTCTCTCTCTCTCTCTCTCTCTCTCTCTCTCTCTCTCTCTCTCTCTCTCTCTCTCTCTCTCTCTCTCTCTCTCTCTCTCTCTCTCTCTCTCTCTCTCTCTCTCTCTCTCTCTCTCTCTCTCTCTCTCCACGTTCTTTCTGTTCCTCGTTCTCATATTCTGTCTGAAGGTATGTCGTTGACTATGCATTATTTCCTACACTGATGACAGTTTCCAGGAGTTTTCACTGTTTAACTCTCGAAGCTTGAGCATATGAAGCCATTGTTATGAGAGGCTATTGACGTTTACGGCAGCACAGCTGTGATGTACTGGTATTGTACCTACTGGTATATTGCCTGTGTTCAGGCTTCTTTCTCTAGGTTAGAGTGTGGTAAAACTAGTGATATGCTCTTGACATGGCGCGGCGCAAGGGCGTTCCATCAAGGATCTGAAAGAGTCAGATGCTTTTATTTACACGAGCACCGTGTCAAATCATAGCTAGATGGAAGTTTGTCTGTGAGTTACACCTACCCCTTTTGCTTGTCCCTTGTGAATGCTTCAATTTAAAGCTTCCTCGTCACACACAATAGCTATATGAAGGATATGAAAGAGTAAAGAGTCAGCCAAGATGACTTTGAAGCCTTTGTGGGCTGTTTGAATTTTGAAACTAAAATCAGCATCACGTATATTAGGGTCGACAGAGAGGCCTTCTGAAAGATGTTATGATTATAGAGGGTAGATGAAAAGCTATTGAATGCTGTGAGGAGTGTTTGCGGGGAGGTTGAGTTCGTTGCAAGGCGGAATGGAAGAGGGTGAATGATTCCTGGAGATGATGAGATGTCCCTCAAGGATGTGTAATGTCACCGTAACTGTTTTATCTGTTTACGAACATGTCGGTGAGTTAGGTAAATGCCGTGTTCTTAGAGTGAGATGCAGGTCTTCGGGATACTTGGAGTGGGAGGTGAATCTGTTATCGTTTGCAGATGACACGCCTGGTGGCATACTGCAAAGTGAATCCCAAGCAGCTGATGACATAGGCTGAGAAAGTTGAGAGTAAATGTAAACAAAAGGAATGTAATGAAGTAGGTCAGCACCAGTAGTCACGGCAGGAACCTACCAGTCATGGACAAGTGTGTGGGCGGCACGGGACTTTCAGTCAACCGTTGCCCGCCACACTATATGCCCCCAAGAAGAGTACCCTTGAGCAAGACGGTACGACCCTTGAGCCATCTTTGGGTGTGATGACCTAGCATTTCACCTCTCTCTTGAGGATGAGGTCAAAGGTCAGGTTATTATATTCAAGGTTCTTCCTCTCGTGCTCAAGTGGTTAACCACGTTTAACTCGTTTAAAATTCTCTTATCATCTTTGCTGCAAACTCTCTGCCTTGGGTACACCTGTGTTATAACGATGCTGGAGTCATGATCATATGATAATGTGTTACTTATAAGTTTTTTGTGTCGTTTACATGGAAGGATTTGGCGCAAGTGATGTGTTTATCAACATCATCGATATTGTATTGACATCCGATGTGGGAAAAAATGATCAACATACAAATGATGGAACACAAAATTGATATATAACGCAGAGACCCCGACGTACTTAAACATATATGCACATTAAATGACATACAAATGTCTAATGCATGTAGTCAAAACAACCACGAACACAAACACAGGCATACTGACACGACCACATACATAGACACGTTTGCTCTTACAGATACATGTCGATGCACATAAAGATAACATGTACATTCAGTCACAACACCCTCACACAATAACTTAGGAACAAACACATGTAAAAATATACAGACAGGCACGTAGACAGACAGATATAAAGATAAAAGTACACACACACACACACACACACACACACACACACACACACACACACACACACACACACACACACACACCAACAAAAGCATATACACACACGGGCAACCCACAGTATACATTACAGCACCAGTAGTGTACGTGAACGTATCAGTTAGTCTGCCAACGTTAAGAACATCGTCCATCCTAGGAACCGTAGTGGTGGTGTGTTGGAAAGAACAGTTTACTTGGCCATAAAGAGCTTTTAATGGGTGTTAGTGTGGTCTGCCTCGCTCAACACCAATTATCCTTCTGGAAACACTAAGTTTATACCAGTTGAGTCAACACGATTCTATAATCTCTTGCTTAATTACACGATTGTTAAGAAAGGACGGACACTGGTCTTTCAGTATTACCTTTATTTGATTTACTATCTTGATAAAGGCATATCGTTCTAGTCTTTAGAATTAGTGAAGTTTCAATGAGTGATACTGAGAGACCGATATGATATGGTTTAATTTTGCTTGTGAAATCTTTGTCAGATTCATAGATTTCACAAAATAAAATCTTATGGCATATCTCGAAAGGTTGGAATAAAACAAGTAAATCAATAGTTAATGATATTCAAAAGGAAAAAAATGTCTATCTATAACTCATCATACAATATCATCATTGGATTTTCCATTTTTAAAGATACAAACGAATTCAGTGTTTCCTCAAAGATTACCTACATTTACGTCTCCGGCTTTGTATAAGGTGTTTTAAATGTTTGGACTTGGAGATGTAATTTATCATTCGGCTGTAGCTCAAAATTTTCCATACTTCATACCATGACAATTCGTACAAACACCCCTTGTTCGTATTTAGGTGTATATATAGGTTTATCTTCTGCACTTTGAAAACTTGTTGAACCAAAGATAAATAGTGAGTTCGTACTGAGTCCAGACATCTGAGACCTCATGATTCTTTTCATTCATCGTCTCTTGTTTTCTCATCGTTCTTTCTCGAGAGAATTTCCACGTTATTATACTCTTTCCATACTACATTGTACACTCTCATAGCTGTTTTCCTGCTGGTTGATATGTCGGAGAGAGTGATGGGTAGGAAGAACTTTCAATTTACCAATTTGTGTCTGTCCAGTAGATTGTGTTATTACCATTATCATTATACAACCCAGTGACCCCTTTATGGGACTCCTACAGCTTCAAGACTGCACTTTATGCAGGAACAGGGAAATTTTCGAACGAGAAAATTTACGACGAGAATGCATTCCTATTCGTCAACTGGAGACGATACAAGCTCACCTACAGTGACTTCACTCGCGGTGTAACCACGTGCAGGTGGAGTCCGGTAACACTTAGATTAAGGATGTATGATCCTAATTGTTATCCTCCAAGAGGTAAACGTATCACAGATAATCAGGTTTTGTTAAGTTTTCTCGCCACATCCTCGAGTAACGCAATATTCACATCCATAAATGAAAGACAAGCTTAGCAGATGAGTCATATTTAGAACATCATATTTCTGGGTAAATAGCAGTAGTCATGACCTTTAATATCAAATCGAGGATAACTAAGGTAATTTCTTTCGACAGAAAAGTCGCAAGAGTCGTTTTATACTTTCTCTAAAGTACCAGAGCTACTGAAAGTTCCAGAAAATGAGAGAGAAAAAAAAGCCCATCACTCAAAATGTATTTTGTTATAAGTGAAGAGAACACCGCAGAAATGTGAAGAAGTATTTTTTCTGAGCACATTCCAGTCGTAGAAAATGATGATAGAGTCTTCACACTCACCACACTTGCTATGGTTATGATATCAGAATACTGATGGGTGACAGGGCACCGCTACCAACCATAGATATCGACCTTATTAGCGGTATTAGATTTCTAGTTTGTTATCAGAGATTTTATGGAGGCATGATTGCTGTTATGAGGCCCCAGGACTTGAGTACGTGACCTGCTTGTGTGCAGGTCGGATGTGGCAATCATAACTCTCACCGAATTTCCGTTTGTCTCTTATTGGAAAATATATGACACTGATATTTTTGTGTTGAACGGATTCTTCGTTTTCTCTTGTGCAGAGGAAAAGAGGAAAAATTGAAGAAGCATTCCGTGATTTGTGGGTGAGTCCCTTGAAATAATCCTTTTCACAGGCTTCCTAGTGGCCACATTAGTGAAAAGAAGTCTTGACTGACAGTCTGAACAAGAGACGTCATATAAAGAACGCAAATGGCGACAGTCGTTTTCAAGAAGTTTTCAGTTCCTTTGATCAGACTTCTTACGGAGAAAGGTTCCCCTTTGTCTTTAATGTCCGGGTATATATGCGTTCGTGAGAGAGGAATTTTGAGTTTTTAGAGTTGAAAGTTACACTGTATTCTGGACATTATGTATGTAAATATGTCTGCCTCAGTCATCATTTAGTATAAGTTACATCTGGTTACCATTAAATGACAGGCTCTAACCCAAGAGTTATTATTATTGTTTTGTAAAATCACTCAAGTCTTGCTTCTGTTTGACATGAGTTCAAATTGTTCAGCAGGTGTTTAGACATAATCGAGTGGAATTGACTGATGATGAAATATTAATTTTCTTCCGTGAAAGGATTTTTACTAAGATATTTAACATCTCAAACATTATTTTAGGTTGATGAGATGAAAGATCTAAGCACTCCCCTCTTACACAGCTCTGAAGGATCATTATACTGAGGAATGTTTGTGTTATAATCCTCTCATGACTCCTGCCAGTGTTTGTGGTTCAGCCTGGCGGCTCCCTGCCTCGGTGTTACTGTCACTTCTCTGTTTGCTTGGCCACATAATGCCACACTTAGAGAGAACAGTATCGTCCAGTTGTAACTATTTGTTCAGTTTAATGAAATAGAAAATCTGCAAAACCTGATGGTAAATTGGATGTAAAATCATGCATATCAGCTGCTTATCCCTGAGCATGGATGTCAATCAGGATATGAAGAGTCATGTTACTGTATTCGCATACCAGCTAGGAGGCACTGGAGTCGTGTTATCATGTACTCTGCTAGCTATGGCCTAGAGTCATGTAATCATGTCTACTAGCAATAGGTCTGCTGGAGTGCAAGGAGTTTCCTGTAGTCATTTCATTATTTCGTCTGCCAGCTGTAGCCTAGAGTCATGTCGTCTGCTAGCATTAGGTCTTCTGGAGTGTTAGGGTCTCCTGCCAAGCCTGTCACTGCGTCATTTGCATGGTCAGTACACCAACAGCACGTCCCCATTATCTCTCAAGTTGGGAACAAAATACCAGCATTATCATCTCTAAATATTATTCATCTCTCTCTCTCTCTCTCTCTCTCTCTCTCTCTCTCTCTCTCTCTCTCTCTCTCTCTCTCTCTCTCTCTCTCTCTCTCTCTCTCTCTCTCTCTCAAAAACTTTTTCACTCCATCCTTTCACTTCCAATTTGGTCTCCCGCTTACCCTGGTTCACTCCACTTCTAATACGCATATCCTATTTGGCAACCTTTCCTCACTCATTCTCTCCATATGTCCTAACCATTTCAGCACACCCTCTTCTGCTCTTTCAACCACACTCTTTTTATTACCACACATTGTCCTCAAACATTTCATTTCCAACACGTCCACTCTCCTCCGTACAACCCTGTCCGTAGCCTATGCCTCACAACCATATATTATTGTTGGAACTACTATTCCTTCAAAGATACCCATTTTCGTGCTCCGCGATAGCTTTCTCTCTTTCCACACATTCTTCATCGCTCCCAGAACCTTCGCCCCCCTCCCCCGCCCTATGACTCGCTTCCACTTCCATGGTTCCATTCCCTGCTAGGTCCGCTCCCAGTCATCTAAATTATTTCACTTCCTTCAATTTTTCTCCATTCAAACTCACATCGCAGCTAACTTCTCCCTGAACCCTCCTGAACATAATAACCTTATTCTTGTTCCCATTTACACTTAACTTTCTTCTTTCGCACAATTTTACAAACCTTGTCACCTTCTGCAGTTTCTCTCTCGAATCAGCCCCCAATGCTGTATCATCGGCGAACAACAATTGACTCACTTTCCAGTCACTTTCCTTTTATTCCTAACAGACAGCATACTTGCCCCCTCTCTCCAGAACTCTTGCATATACTCCCATAAGCACCCCATCCATAAACAAATTAAACAACCATGGGGACATCACACACCCCTGCTGCAGACCTTCACTGGGAACCAATCACTCTCCGCTCTTCCTACTCGTACACATGCCTTACATCTTTGGTATAAACTCACTGCTTCTGGCAGCTTACCTCCTAAACTGTTTACTCTTAAAACATCCACACATGAAGCGATGATATGAATAAACTCACTGGAAAAATATATATAAAAGCTCGAAGCTTTCGATTGTATTTCAAGCCATATTCAAGGATACAGAGATACAGAGTCAATATGAACAAAAGAATATGCACAAAACCAGCTTCGCCACAGCTGAGGAAACAAGGAACTGCTGATCACAGAAACATGGAAGGTTGACCTGAACGTTAAAGTGACCTGTACCTGGTGAAGGACGTCAGGTCAGCTACTGCTGAAGGAATGTAATAGATTAGATATTACCTTTGATTATTTTTTTGTTGAGATATTACAAAATTAAGGAAGTAGAAGCTGATGTGACTTCTTTGCCGAGAAGAGGGACGGGTCACTTTACCGTTCAGGTCAAATGTTCTTTGTTTCTTCAACTGTGGTAAAGTCGGGTTTTATACAAGGCTTAGGAAAGGAAGTTCAGAAAGCAAAGTAGTAGAAAATGAAGATTATAATTAATAAACAACAAGAGAATATAGGCGGCAAGTATGTGAGTATTATGCTTACGGTCTTTCCAGAAACAGTCATTTGACTTCTACTGTTACTCGTGACTGGAACGAAATCAGTGCCTTCTGTCGGATTAGTGGCTCCTCATCTGCGTACTTCCTGCTGCTGTTACGGCCTCAGGGAGAGGATACAGCTAACGGTAGCAATTACCTCCCTAACTTTGTTAGGCTTGGCACCTCAGGGACACCAACACCAATTATCATAAGAAGACATTCTCAAGTTGATTATGTTGCGTCTATTGTTTATCTAAATGTTTTTTTAGGTAACACGTATCTCTCCGATATTCACGCATTTGCGAATCTGATGTTTTCTATCACGTGGCAAGAGACTGTTTAGCCTTGAGGCAGTGGCTGAGTCCTTCATTGTGTTTGCTCGGGTCTGTTAGAGACAGACCTTTAACCATTAGGGAACTATAACATAGAGATGATACTAATGACCATTCTTGCCAAGACATGAACCATGGTTTTCAACAAGCTAGCGGAGGATTTTTCAGTCTGTTGGAGAAATCGTAGAGCGCCCGGCGATGGAAGGGTGCCTCATATAACGATTTGAATTGTGATGCATGACGGGACCTGCTCTGGAGTTTCTTAAATGACTGAGTTTAATAAGATATTTCCCATACATCTGGCAGGAAATTTATGTATTTGTAGTTCTGTCTCAAGTCCAAGGAAATTTACTCCTGAAAGTAAGATTACGCGAGATGAAAAGCGTGTTTCATGCAAGCCCAACATGATCGACTATCAGTTACCTCCGCATTGTTGTTTGGTAGTTACGGGCGGCTCAGCAAATGGGCTGCAGCTGATAGGTAGACAGATTAGACCAGAATGCATTTAAGAGGTCAATGAACCATATTAAATGGAACAGAATTACTTTTAGTCGAGACAGACTCGAATGAAAGGCTTAATATATGCCAGAGGTGACACTCGCCGTGCCATGGCCTTCCTCGTGGGATTCAACTATAATGCCTCTAAATGGAATGCGAATTGATGTATGCGACCCTGGACAGTCTGTTGCCTTATACATTAGGACAAGAATCTCGTAATGTTTGATCAGCCACCGGAGGGCGTGGGTGAAGTGTGACATCCTGGAGGTTGGTCACAATATGAGGTGCTGGAAGATTCTCATACTAAGGGGGAGGGGAGGGTGAAGCGTTGGTTTATCCCCACATCTTTCGAAGAACTGTTCATTCTAGGTCGTCAGTCCGGTTTAAAAACAAAGGCAAGTTGTTCTCATGCTACATAAGTTCAAAACTAGAATATACCTAAAGAAGCACAGCGAACTAATACAGAAGTCCAGAGGACGACAGTAAAGATAGTACCAGAATTAAGAGACTGAGTAATAGCGATACGTTTGAGGCCTTGATTTTTTCCATCGAAAAACGCAAGAAAAGAACAGCCAGAAGCCATGACATTAAATCAAACAAGAAACGTGTTGGAGACATGTAGAAAAGTCCAGGATGAATGTTTTTCATCACACATATACAAGCTGTTCACGCACACACCTCATCACAAATGCTTACGTAAAAATGAACACATAATAGAGCAAAGTTATTAATGATGAGCACAGCACGGGAACCTAACTCATAAAACAATTATCTTCATTATCTTATGGGTAATTTCAGGCTCATAAAATCTTTCCTCATTCACTTTCGTATGACACATCGACATGATTTCTTTCATAGTTAAGCTGTTGGATGAAAGTAAAGCGGTTGATGTTCCTCTTATCCGCAAGCATTTATACCTCCTTTGGTTTTGTTGCCCGTCAACCATATTCTTCTTTTTATGTCCTCTACCTCTTTTTATTCGGTGTTGATATTCTTCCATCAATCCACATATCTATATGAATATCAGTACCCAATTTTCTCATCCACTCTCATTTTGTCATCTTTTAAGACTCTTGAAACATGATGTATATCTGTTACCTTTCGACCTCAGCATTAATCTTCCTTGTTGTAACATCTCTTAACAGTGCGTTTACTTATCATTAACTGCACTTTTCACTTTCTCTTTCAGCCATACTGTTTCTTATGTTTCTTTTCCCACGTAGCTAATATGTTCTCTTCACGAAAATATCATTTTTAAAAGTCCTGCTTACAGTAGTAGAAATGTGGCACTGACAGAAACAGGGCCCAGTCATGACCACAACGGAGGAATAAAAAGATGAATGGTATGAGATTAAGTAGGAAATTACTTTGAACTCCATAGGTGTTTAAAGACCTGACTCTCTAAGTTGGACGGGCTAAAACAAGATGAACTCTGGAAGAAATTTGAAGCATCGGTGTTCAACGAAAGATAGCAGTATCATAACGCTCAATCATCGTGTGGTTGGTTTCCACGCAGAAACTATGAGAAACTGTAGCTAATCGTAAGCCACAGATTCAGAGCCTTGATGAAAAGGATACAAATAGACAGTCAAAAGATTACCAGTATCTGTAGAACAGAGAAGAGGCAGCAAAATCACGACGTACTGCAAGGGATAGTTGAAGAGAGGCAATTATAAGAGTTTCCAAATTCTCATTGAGTTGCTCATACGCTAAGCTTAAAGATCATACAACCTTCTTTGATATCAATAATTTAGCCTCCACTCCCGTATACTCCATTTCTTACACTTATAAGTAATTTCTAGTCTTTCGAAACACTTTTACCTTGACGAGGAACACATTGCACAGGTCATTGTCTAACACCTCTTGTCACTCATTACATCTCGTTTCTGATCATTGTGTTCACATTTTGTATTACCTTACTTCTCTGCCACTTTTATGAAAATTTGGTCCTACCCACAAAATGATGATTTAACACCCCCCAACTCAAAACCTCTTTTCACTGTATTGTTCATCGGTTGAATCGTCTGATTGTCTGCTTGAAATCAGTCGGAATTGCTTTACATACAACTGTCATGTGCTGTACAGAAAAGAGAATACACAAGGATTAACGCTAAAAAGCGTGGCACATCAGACAGTTAGCATAGGAGAGAAATGTGTTCACAGAGTAGTGATGTATGTGTTGGCCTTCAGACTGTGTTGTTCTAGTGGTAAGGTGCTGCTGCTGCATGTAGGAGTCCACCAAAAATACTGACATCAATAACGTATAAAAATGTTTTAGCTGACTGCATAATCTATTAGGTCTAATCAGTGAAGGAATAAAGTGCTTGTAAATTATGTAAAACATCTTGTTACTGTAAAAAGATTCTCATTTTATTACGACATTAACTGATAATTTGGGTGTCTTCATCACCAATTAGCATGGTCTAAAAATACTTCCAGGTCCAAAATATCACAAGAAAAGATAATCTATGTAGAAGTTTGGACACGGTAACATCGTTAAGATCTATACAATACTCTTTGAAAAATTCAGGAATATTTCTTGATATACTTATGGATTACTTCGTAAAGCTTCATGATTAGACACTGACGGTTATCAGTGAAAGAACCCCACAATCTTTGATGTTGTTGATAATATAGATAAGGTATTTGTGAGGTGCTTTTAACTCTTTCTTCATAGTTGCGCTACAATGAATAGAAGGGAAATAAGGGAATTCTTTTGAAGTGAACTGTTT
>NC_092243.1:322500-325000 GCF_036320965.1 Panulirus ornatus
TAAAAACTTTTCACTGCTTCTAACAACTTGCCTCCCACACCATATATTCTTAATACCTTCCACAGAGCATCTCTATCAACTCTATCATATGCCTTCTCCAGATCCATAAATGCTACATACAAATCCATTTGCTTTTCTAAGTATTTCTCACATACATTCTTCAAAGCAAACACCTGATCCACACATCCTCTACCACTTCTGAAACCGCACTGCTCTTCCCCAATCTGATGCTCTGTACATGCCTTCACCCTCTCAATCAATACCCTCCCATATAATTTACCAGGAATACTCAACAAACTTATACCTCTGTAATTTGAGCACTCACTCTTATCCCCTTTGCCTTTGTACAATGGCACTATGCACGCATTCCGCCAATCCTCAGGCACCTCACCATGAGTCATACATACATTAAATAACCTTACCAACCAGTCAACAATACAGTCACCCCCTTTCTTAATAAATTCCACTGCAATACCATCCAAACCTGCTGCCTTGCCGGCTTTCATCTTCCGCAAAGCTTTTACTACCTCTTCTCTGTTTACCAAATCATTTTCCCTAACCCTCTCACTTTGCACACCACCTCGACCAAAACACCCTATATCTGCCACTCTGTCATCAGACACATTCAACAAACCTTCAAAATACTCATTCCATCTCCTTCTCACATCACCGCTACTTGTTATCACCTCCCCATTTACGCCCTTCACTGAAGTTCCCATTTGCTCCCTTGTCTTACGCACCTATTTACCTCCTTCCAGAACATCTTTTTATTCTCCCTAAAATTTACTGATAGCTCTCTCACCCCAACTCTCATTTGCCCTTTTTTTCACCTCTTGCACCTTTCTCTTGACCTCCTGTCTCTTTCTTTTATACTTCTCCCACTCAATTGCATTTTTTCCCTGCAAAAATCGTCCAAATGCCTCTCTCTTCTCTTTCACTAATACTCTTACTTCTTCATCCCACCACTCACTACCCTTTCTAAACAGCCCACCTCCCACTCTTCTCATGCCACAAGCATCTTTTGCGCAATCCATCACTGATTCCCTAAATACATCCCATTCCTCCCCGACTCCCCTTACTTCCATTGTTCTCACCTTTTTCCATTCTGTACACAGTCTCTCCTGGTACTTCCCCACACAGGTCTCCTTCCCAAGCTCACTTACTCTCACCACCTTCTTCACCCCAACATTCACTTCCCTCTTTTCTGAAAACCCATACTATCTTCACCTTAACATCCACAAGATAATGATCAGACATCCCTCCAGTTGCACCCCAGGGACATAACAATCCAAAAGTCTCTTCTTTCGCACGCCGTCAATTAACACTTTAAACCAATAACGCTCTCTGGCCATCTCTCCTACTTACATAAGTAATAAAAATATGTATATCCCGCTTTTTTAAACCAGTATTCCCAAATCAGTCCTTTTTCCCGCACATAAACCACCAAGCTCTTCACCATTTCCATTTTCAACACTGGGTTTTTTCACCCCATGCATACCAATTATTCCCTCAACTCCCACATTACTCACCTTTGCATTCAAATCACCCATCACAAACCCGTCCGTGCATTCAAAAAGCCGAAACCACTCACATTAGCTGCCCCAAAAACACTTGCCACTCAATCTTTCTTCTCATGACCACACACACACACACACACACACACACACACACACACACACACACACACCACACACCAACACACACACACCACAACACACACACACACACACACACACACACACACACACACACACACAACGTTTATATATAGAAAAATTAAAATATTAAAGCGCAGCTCCTATTTACTACCGGGTCCCATAGATATTTCTATGGTGTACCGAGGGCGTTTCACATGCCCGGGTTTTCATTCCACTGACAGCACGTCGACCATTTTATACTACAACGATCTAATTCACTCTATCCATGTGCACCCCTTTCACCATCCTGCATGTTCATAGTTGGGAACTTATCGTGTTTCATTTTCCCATGAACTCATAGGAATACACTTGATCACGCCCAAATTGTGATCCTTTTTCCCAAAATATAATATATATAAATATATTATATAATATATAAAAATATATAATATATATATATATATATATATTGGAGACCAAATTGGAGGTGGGAAAAATGGAGTGAAAAAGAATTTGAGTGATCGGGCCTAAACATGGGGGAGGGTGAAAGGCGGCAAGAAATAGAGTGAATTGGATCGATGTGGTATACCGGGTCGTCGTGCTGTCAATGGATTGAACCAGGGCATGTGAAGCGTCTGGGGTAAACCATGGAAAGTTGTGTGGGGCCTGGATGGGGAAAGGGAGCTGTTGGTTTCGGGCATTATTGCATGACAGCTAGAGATTGAGTGTGAACAAATGGGGCCTTTGTTGTCTTTTCCTAGCGCTACCTCGCACACATGAGGGGGGGGGAGGATGTTATTCCATGGGGTGGCGAGGTGGCGATGGGAATGAATAAAGACAGTGTGAATTTGGGCATGTGTATA